>NC_056733.1:1944587548-1944627548 GCF_019279795.1 Protopterus annectens
TAATCACCTTTGGAAATCCACAGCCGTCCTACCCCCACTGCACAGGTAACCACCATGAAAAGCCTTTCCAAAGCTAACTATGGCCTCATAAAATCAGAGGTGGCTAACCTCACAGCAGCCATGCAAATTGAGACTAGTTGCATGACAGCTGAATCAAACAACAATGCACTATGAACATGTACACAAATGCATGGATACTGCCTTAACCAATTCAACCAGGACCTTCACCTCCAAAAAAAGGAAGCTGATCTGGTGGTCCCCTGGCACAAAGAAACTGTACAACAGAAGGAGGAAACTGATATGTAATAAGGTGAAGTCCCAAGACAGAAAATAAACTCTTATCAGCCTCAATGGCTAGTTGAAATCCCTCATCAACTACTACAAAGTTAGCTGTGAGAAAGACTTGGAGCACTTAGTAAAGACAACCACAAGGTGTCAAACAGTTATGTAAAGAATCTCCATGGCAATGCCAAGAATTGCTCTGAACTATTACAAAATGGTCCCTCCCAGACTGAGCCAACAAATAATGCCAATATACTGATGGCATCTTGAGTGCAAACATTGCCCCTCACTCCCCCCAAAGGACCAATCACAATACCAGTACACCACCAGGCACCCAGTATTACTGCAGCATAGGTTACAACACCACTGTCCAAGGCCAAGAATACAGCTTCTATGGGACCTGAGAATATCCCTGGTTGTGTTCTACATGAACTACAGACTGAACTGGCACCTTACCTGTGTGCCCTGTTCAAGCACAGCCACACCTCAGGCTTTGTCCCTACTGAATTGTACACTGCTACAGTCAACCCTCTCCACAAATGAGGTGTAACTACAGACTCTGGGAAATACCGCCCCAACTGCCTGACAGGTCTGTTATGCAAAGCAATGGAATTCATCATTATGTACCTAATAAACAGTGATATGGGAATCTGCAGACTCAGGATCCCACACAGTGTACCTTTGTGAAGGGTAAGGCATACCTGCTCATTCAACCTGGTCAACCTCTTGCCATCAGTCACCTGAGCTGTGGTTGATGGCAAGGTGACACATACAGCCTCCATTGATCTGGACAAAGCCTCTGCTAACATTCCCCACTAACTAAACTCGCCATCAACCCCTATATCACTATGTGGGAAAAGAGGCACAAACACAGGGGTAGATTGGACATAACTGCTGTCATACATTGAGACAGTTGCATATGTCACTGGCTTTGTTGTAACATTGTTTATGAGGAATATGATGTTGGTAATACCAATAGATGTGAGTATTTACTGACTGCATTCTCCAGAGTCCACAACTGATTTACCAAGTACACCAACTGTCTGGTGAACACACAGAACCTGGGGATATGTTCCCCATGTTGGTTGGCTGTCTCCACATGTCCTTTCCTATGACATATTGCCACCTACTGTATATGAATCTGTAGGCCACCACCTCTGTAATGTCCCTCACACAGGCAAGGAAATGGGCCAAGGCTAACATTAAGGAACGTCCCATATGTCGGAAATAGCAACAGTGTCCAGGCCCACAGCACAATACAATGCAGGCACCTACATAGTGGTATGGCCATAGCAGTACTTGACATCTGCACATCTGTACAGAAGACAGACAGAAAGTAGATAGCCAACAGGTTATGCATTAGGATGAATGTTTTGAATGATACATGTCTGAAACTGAAAGGTATGCCATTACTACATGACAGCAGTCCTCAATGACATGTCCAAAGAACATAGTAGTCTACAGTTAATATCAACATATCAGATTGATATCCAATAGGAGATACATATAAACATGCAGATCAAACACCTAGAACAAGATACTCAGTACGCAGAGTCCAGCTTTGAATGCAGGGCCGTATGGTTCCAGTACTACAATCTGCAATCTACTTCTTTCTTGAAAAAGCACTGTTAAAAGTACTAACGTGATGATACCATATGTGTTAACCTATTTCTGTCAACCAGTGCACTGTAGCTGGTGTAACATGCAAGTGTGACTGCATATAACCTGGGATACTACCCATGTATGAAACAAATCCAAAGAGAAAAGTTTGTGGTACTACCCATGTATATCCAGGTGTCTCATACGGTATACTTAAACCCCTTGCTACTGTAATGACAGCAAATAGAAGCATATTATGTGCAAGGAATTAAGTACACTTATTAAATATGTCATTACCCTGCTATTTTATCAGACTGGAATGTGATCACTGGTTACCAGGGCTAAGCTATGCTTAGCAGGTTTCAGCATTGCTTAAATGTAAATGCTAAGCAGATTTGCGCACAGGTAAGCAAAGCCTACATGGTATAAGCACCTATTCATTTAACCGTATGTTAGCACCGCTTACTGTTATGCAAATCTGTGCAAACATGCTTATAGCCACACAAAATGGCCTTAATCACTCTGGATCCAACAGTCCTTGTTCTGCCTCGCGACAAAATAAACAGCCCTTACAGGTCTTGAACCCAGGATTCTGCACACCATAGTATAAGCAATTTACAAGTAGGCCATCTAAGGTGCATTGTTTGAGGATGTTTTCTCAAGCATACCCTTCTTTACAGCCAGTTTACAATAGGGAAGAGAAAAGTGTGCAAGTAGGAAGGATTGGGATCTATAAATACATATATCTGAATAGAAACATATGTAGAGAGAGAGAGAGAGAGAGAGAGAGATGTACGGAGATCCATATATATGTATACATACATATGCATACATGTCCCAAAATGCCCATGCAAACATATGCTGCTGATAGACCACCCAAAACTGGGGCAGCATGCACATTTGGATACAAAAGCAGCCATGACAGTCACCCCCCCACAGTCCAAATAAATGAGTGAACAGTACACTGCTACAAAATCATGATAGGCCATACAGAATGGCCAGACATACAACAACCTCTTAGCAAAACAAATAAAATGTCTGAACATAGTAAAGAAAAATACAACCAGCCAGTAATTCACACATGTTTATTATACTCTGATGTTTTGGCCAAAGTCTTCAAGGAGTAAACATCACCAGAAATACATGCCTTAATCTCAAGAAGCAATTAACACCTAATTACATAATTGAATACATAGCCTCCAATTACACTCGTCATTTAACCCCCTATGGGATAAAGTATCACAGTTAATATTAATACCTTGAAGTCTGTACATAATAAATGCCCCTTTATGAATGTTTCATCACACTGAGGAACATACTTTTTCAGAAACAGTACCTTCAGACCAACTACTGTCCCCATGGTGTGATTTATTCAAATGTACATTTATAGAACTGATATTTCTTATCAGTAATACGTCAGACATGTGGAAATAGCCTACTATTAAAACATGTGTTACTGTCCCCCGCATAAAATATGTTACAAGGCCATCTAAGAGCATTTTCTGTACAGCAACCTCTTGAATGTATAGACTTCAACATGTTTCTCAGCCATTCACCTCAGTAGGAATTACTGCACTAAATAATGATAGACCAGTATACCTATCCACCTCCTACAGTATGCCATCTGGACAAAGCCTGACATAACTGGTGAACAGAAGCCCAAATACATGGCATACATGAAATATTGCTGTTATACACTGAGAACGTTGCTGGTGTTACAGTGTTTGTTGTAGCATATCTTTTCTGAGGAATATAAAGTCAGAAAAACAAATGGATGTTACCATCTACATAATGCAATCACCAGAGTATGCTACTGATTTGCCAAGGACACCTGTCTGGGGAACAGCCCATACATAACAGGCTAACCTGTGGCCATTATGTGGATGGCCCTACAGTTGAGAGCTATGCAGAGACAGAACTTTGTCAGACTGAAACCCATGCAGATGTAGCATGTTCAGACAAACCCTGTTAAACTAGCAGTATTCCAAACATATAACAGCAATACTCACATTCTGGTCCTAAGTCTTGAAACTTCCCCACCGTTTAGTTGGCTTGTCTCCACAAGTCTTGTTGTAAGAGGTAGTAGCTCACACAATGCCAGGATGTCTTCCTCACAAGTAAGGGAAAGGGCAAATGCCCACATGGAGTACTCATTTATAGGAGTGTATTGCCATGCATTTAGCTATTGGAAGAACTACACAGCTGCTCTGCATACAATTAGTAAGTGGGGAACTCCAATAGTTGCACAGGCCCTCACCTTGTCATGAACATCACCTACAAAAGCCATGCTGCCACCTATTCAAACCAGCTCTATCCCTGTAGTGCACAGAGAGAGAGAAAGAGAGGGCAATACACAAACCACATAATAGGTTGCTACATTGGCTGTACCTGGACATATAAGTGCAGGCAACAACTTTGAAATAAGTCCACCTATATCTGAGCAAGCAGGTAAGTTCACAGGTGACGTCCTGTAAGGCTGACTATGACTATGAATCGGACATGAATTGGACATATCCACACCACCAAGGACAACTTCAACCATGTCTCCACATATGTTGTAAGTCTCAGATGAAACAACACAATTCACCCTGTACTGGGGGTAAAGAACATCTCATACACACATGCCATGGATATAGGCAACCTGCATCACATAGGTTAGGTGGGAACATTGCCACCCTGTCCACCCCAGTCATACACGGAGATATGCACATCAACCACACTCCTCCCCTCAGCAATGATGAGCATGTACATATTGCCTCCTGATGGAAATAACAGCATATCTCCATGGGGCATAATGACATCAGTGTCTGCCTCCTTAATGAACTCAGGCATGTGCTCAGAGCTCCATCACACACCACAGTCAAACACAGACCTGCCCACCATACACATACCATCCACATGGAAGATGACCACTGTCAACCCTCTACACAGAAATGAATGGAGGATAGAGGATTATGCAATTAAGTGTCTAACATTGGTGGGAATAACATAGCTCAGGGATAGGCATGTAATGCAAGATGATATAGCCAGGATAGCTTGGAGGTTTCCGGTGTAGTTTGGATTATTTGCAAGTAATATCCACTGTTGATGTGCATTTTGACAACCATATGAGGTCCTATGACCTTTTCCTGTTTATGTCTTAAAGGTAACATGCAGAGTGCTTGCCTACCAGCATTATCTATTGAGGAAACAGACATCATCACCCAATATGTGATTGGACATTATGCCCTGTCATATGGACAGTGAAAAGAAGATGTGTGGGAGAGGACTGCCCTGTGGAACAGTGTGGTCCACAGCGTACATGATGCTGGCTTGCACAGCAGAACTTATGTGCATGTGCAGCATCGGGCCACTGACCTCAAATGCCATGCCCATCAATGGGCTGCTGCTGTAGCAAAGGACCTGCTAGCCACGGGTGGGGGCCCAGCCATCCAGCCCCCACTGACACCCACCAAGGAGCTGCTCAACACACATGGGCTACATGCTGAATGCACAAGCCATGATGCTGAGGGAAGCATTGTGGAGGTGGGTTGCACACACACACTGGATGAGGACCATGCAGGTAAGAGCCAAGTGGGGATTAGTACACAATGTATCAGACATACATGCATCTGTATTGTATCTACATGCATGTGTCAGGTCCAATTGCAATTGTGGATGGGGTTTTCTAATGCACAGAGGTGCACATCCATGGTGAGGACAGGACATTGTGTACTATTGCTGTTAGTACTGTAGATGTGCAGACATGCTGCAGCCATCCTATACCTATACCACATGTGCGTCTGCTGACAACAACTCCCTCTCACAACTACCTAGGGCTCTCTGGTCTGCATATGGGACAGCAGCCTGAAGCTGGTGAGTATTACATTGTTCTGTTGTTGCCCGGCAATGCCCCAGGCATGTGAAGCGCATGCAATTTACCATGCACACGACATCAGTAATAGCTATATTGCTTTATGTAATAGCTATATTGCTTGTTGTGCAAGTTCACTTGTGCTGGGATTAACTATATTGCATCACAGTGATCACCACTGGGGACTATCTGATGTGAATTCAACATTCCTGTAACATACCACACAAGTTGTCAGTGCCAAGACGTCTGGACAGAGGTCAGCAGATTGTGCTGGACAAACAGCCTAAGTAAGGTCATGCGTGATACATTACTGGTATACAGTGGATACAAATTGTGTACACACCCCTCTTAAGATGCAAGGTGTTCCTGTTACATACTAATTAGTACCACAATATGCAGTCCACACCTCTTCCAGCATTTAATGTGACCCATAACAGGTACAGTTTACTTTTAAAACCAAGCATCTGTACTCATGTATTACACCTACAAGGCAAGCCACCTGTGAGGATGGTATATGTCCTATCTGCATGATGTTTCAGTCAGGTATGATACCTCATGCTGCCCTATGTGTCAATAAACTCACTGTGGCCTATCTGGCTATAATATCACATACATGGGCATTTTTAAGGTACACAGACCACTTCCAATAAATTATAGGTTTCAAGCATATGGATATTCCAGACACATCTGTACAGAGGACTGTACAATGGTTTAATCTGCTGCATGTGAGGCAGATTATGTCACCACAGTATATAAAGTAATGGCAGTGGGAGGTGGTCACCAGCTGTGTATCGTATAAACATCAAAATGGTATAAGCCATACTTGATATGATCCTCACACATACACAAACAGTTGCCAGCATTAGGATTAGAACTCCTGCTTATCTAGGTACTCCTACTATAGTGGGCCGCAGTTATCAGACGTGCCATAGAGCTTATATATTTCCACTTCTTCCAAAGCTAGTTCTGAGGTGGATGACATCAACAGGTCTACTACATTGGAGTGAAGGGAAGTGTAAAGGGTAGTACACAGGTCAAAAATGGAAGGAGTCAGACAGTACATGATTCAAACACATACACAATTGCCAGTATTGGGATAAGAACTCCTGCCTATCAAGGTATTCCTACTACAGTGCAACTCAGTTATGAGATGCACCACAGAGCTTATATTTTTTCAACTCAACCAAAGGTACTTCAGAGGTGGATGACATCAACAGATCTACTAAATTGGAGTGAAGGGACGTGTAAAGGATAGTACACAGGTCAAAAATGATATGATCCAGAAAGTACATGATTCACACACACCTACACACACACATACACACACACACACACACACACACACACACACACACACACACACACACACACACACACACACACACACACACACACACCTGCCAGTACTGGGATTAGATCTCCTGCCTATCAAGGTATGTCTACTATAGTGTTACGCAGTGACCACATGCACTACAGAGCTTACTAAACTTTCATATCCCCCAAGCTTCTGATAACTGCACAGCTGTGGTAAAGTATTACAGGTGGCAGACAGTCTGCCTTCTGTTCCACCCATATATCATGCTAGTTCTTTCTGTCTTGCACTTCAACTAGCATTATGGCTTGGCATTTCATCAGGTTATTGTATCATGAAGTGTGGCACACCTGTGAGCCATCAGCAGTACTCGTTCGTCACAAATGTCGCCCCAGTACTTACTAGTTATGTCCACCCTCCTGGCATGCTTGATGGGTGGTCATCTGTGCTTTCACCCATTAACCTGGTGTACATCTCCATTCTGGGGCACTGTTGCAGCTGCCGCATGTACACAGACAACCCTCCCCTCTAAACTCCAAACAGTCAGACTTGTGAGGGTTTCCCATATATCACCCAATGTGGATATATGCACTCTGCAGAAAAGACTGGGCTAGCAGGTCAAGATGATAAGAGCAACCCCTGCACCACACCATGTGGAACACATAGCTCACCATGACACCCACTTTGACAGCCATGACATACAGTGAAAAGACACACACCAACATTCCC
Source organism: Protopterus annectens (assembly GCF_019279795.1). Taxonomy (NCBI): domain Eukaryota; kingdom Metazoa; phylum Chordata; order Ceratodontiformes; family Protopteridae; genus Protopterus; species Protopterus annectens. Next base: position 1,944,595,324 of record NC_056733.1, read on the forward strand.
AGAGGCACTCAATGGATATCTAGCCAAACAGCACAGACCAGCAAGGCAGATACCCACTCAGACATCATGACATGGCACATGCCATGGGACATATATTTACTCTACACAGTGTGAGCCCAACCTAAGCCCGTAAGAATTACCACCTTGCACAATACAGTGATCATGGGTAACTCAATACTGTGGCACACACATACTACTCACTAGATTGAATATTGAGCAGGTAACAGCTAAATATCAATCACATGCCACCATCTAACACATGACACAGCTAGTCATATCACTTCACGACAACTATGAGTATCACTCTGCATACATGTGGGTGTGAATGACTTGGGACACACCTCCCTGGACTACATGGCAGGATACATGGTTGAACTCTCTAATTATGTGGTCCAGGCAGGTGTGACAGTAGCCCTGGGCAGTGTACCACTGTCACCCAGAATGATGCTTTGGTACTATTAACATATGGTTGACTGCAACATTGGCTTACGTATTATGTGTCATTCTCAGGGGATCCAGGACTTCTCTGCTTGGGATGGCATGATTGACAGAATGCAATGACTTGCCATGGATGTCCTACATCTGTCACCGCTGGGTTTCCAGGTATTGGCTACATGTCTTGCCACCCCTATGGTGCCTTATTAGGCAGTGGTCCTAATGTTATTGCCACCATAACAGCTGCACATGAATGCAATCTGAGAGTCATGCTGCTCAACAGTGGACATCTAACTTAGGAGGCAGTCACTCATAGCAGTTGCTGGAGTGGAGGACACATGTCTGCTGTAATGGAGAGGTGGTTCACAGCAGCAGACAGCAGACCTACAGTATCAGGCTATGACACATTCCACAACTGTCAGCACCAAACATGGACCACACCACACCTCCACAGGTGGTGTAGTCTCCATATTCATTATGGATAGGAACACCTCCAGACTAGTACCCCATCATAAAGCATTGGAGATACTTCCGGTACAACTGCATTGGGGTAATAGTGCAATCCAGACTATAGCCTGCTATCGGTCTACATTTATGTCCCTAGACTGTCAATGCACATTCCTCAACACCCTGCCATCTCTGATGGCCCAATGCAACACTGACTTAGTACGAGTCTTCAACTATCCCTCCATCACCTGGGGAATGTAGCCAATCACCAGTACAGTGGCCCAACACTTCTGGGATTCATCATTTCCAGTGCCCTAGACCAGCTCATACTGACCCCTGGTAGAGGATGCAACAACCTTGAACTGTGTTGACCACTTAAATATGGGATCTTTGCTCATCCCCAGATGTCAATCCCTGCATGGTGAGACTCACACAGGATGCAATCAACATGGAACTCAACATGTCAGCCACACACCCCCACAAAGATAACCACCTGGCAAAAATTCTCCAAAGCTGACTTTGCAGCCATGAAAACAGGGGTGGATGTCTTCAGTGCACCCATGGCAATGGGATGTAGCTGCATGACTGTGGAATCATACACATAAGTACTGTACAAGCAAGTACACCAATGCATGGTACTAGCCAGTGCCAACAGAACCCAGACACTGTCTTACAAACACTGTGATGGTCCCCTGCCATTACTAAAGCATACATCAGAAGGAGGACACTGTTACAGGAAAAGGTGGTGTCCCATGACCGCTGAACTCCCTTATTAGCCACAAACACAACTTTGGCTCCCTCATGGAGTCCCCAACAGGCATCTATGGCAGTAGAGATGCAGCAGACACTAACAACAGTCACATTAACAACCTCCACAACATTAAATACAAGTTCTGTGAGTTACTGCACAAAGCTAATACCTATCCTGAGACAACAGATATGGCCCACAGTCTTGGCAACACATTCAGTGCCAGCAATACCCCTCTCTTTCCCCACAAGTGACATGCTGAGTGAATATGTTCTCACATGCTGTATCCAATTTCCATTCTAGGCATCTGTGTGTCACCAGGATATGGCCCTGCACCAAGACCACAGTGTATGACAGTGTGGTGACACATCCAACATGTCATAGGCAGGGTATAATTTCTGGTCTGTAACACAGTGATTGCATATACCTCACAGATTATAGGGCTGAGAGTAGTACATAGGTAGATGTTGAAGTACAAATGGAGAATGGTACATGTTCCGGTTTGGACACACCTCCAATTGCTAATAACCACAGCCACAGGGGATATTTATCAACCAAACACACTGGAATTAATATTCACACCCAGTCACTCACACACACTTGCCAGTACTGAGTTTCAAACTCCTACCTAGCTATATACCGTTACTACAGTGTACCGCATTTATCACATGCGCCACGGAGCTTACAGGATGGATGTTGTCCCAAGGTACTTCTACGCCCTTGTAAATACTGACATTGGGTGATGTAGGAGGTGACAGATTCCAAAAAAATATTCTACCCTACACACACATTTACATTTGTCAGAGGTGAGGTTCAAATCTCTATCGCTATCTATCTTTTCAGACTAATCACATGCACCACTGACCTTACATGGTTTAGGGTTGCCAACAGGAACTTCTAAGGTGGACGATATCTGCAGGACTGCTAAAGTCAGGCACTGAGATATGTACTGGGTGTAAATGGGGCAAAAATCTTTGCGATACAGACATACAAACACTTGTCAGGGATGAGAATCAAACCCATAGCAATGTAGTTATTACTACTACAGTATATCACATTTATCGCACATGCCACAGAGCTTATAGGATGGATGTTGTCCCAAGGTACTTCTAAGGTGAGAGACATCACCAGCCCTTGTAAATAATGGCATTGGGTGATGTAGTGGGTGAGAGAGTCCAAAAATGATTTTACCCTACACACGCATTTACATTTGCCACGGGTGAGGTTCAAACCTCTATCTAACTAAATGTTTGGACCATTACGTTACGCATTTACCACATGCACCACTACCCTTACGTGGTTTAAGGTTTCCAGTGGGCACTTCTAAGGTGGATGATATCTGCAGGACTGCTAAAGTGAAGAACTGAGATGTGTACTGGTTGTAAATAGGGCCAAAAGCAATGAGGTATGGACATACATATGTACACAAACAAACACTTGCCAGGGGAAGAGCTTCAAACCCATACCTATGTAGCTACTGCTACTACATTGTTCCACATTTATCACAGGTGCCATGAAGCTTACATGTTGGAGAACTGTGCAAAGGTATCTTTGAAGGTGAGTGACATCAGCAGCAGTGCTAAAGGAGGGGTAAAGGCAGTGTTGTAAGTGTGAATGACCACAAAATCATGTCTCTACAAGGATGCATACAATCGTTCACTTTTACACAGTTGCCAGGACAAGGATTGGAACTCCTACATAAGCCATTTGCTGCACTAGAGTATTACACAGTTATTGCAAGCGCCATGGAGCTTATATGCTAGAGAGCTGCCCAAAGGTATCTTTGAAGGTAAGTCACATCAGCAGCAGTGCTAAAGGAGGGGTAAGGGAAGTGTTGTAAGTGTGAATGACCACAGAATCAGGTCTCTACAAGGACACACACACACTCTCACATAATTGCCAGGAGCAGGACTGGAATTCCTACCTAACTAATTTGTTAAACTACAGTATTACACAGTTATCGCAAGTGCCACAGAGGTTACATGCTAGGGAGCTATCCAAAGGTATCTTTGAAGGTGAGTGACAGCAGCAGTGTTGAAGGAGGGATACGGGAGATTTGGTGAGTGTGAATATCCTCAACCACATTCACCTAGAAACACTCACACATAACTTTACATTTGACAGGACTGAGACTACAACTGCTACATGGATATTTATTTGCACTGTAGTGTTACACAGTTATCACAAGCACCACTGACACTATAGGGCTGAAGGCTAACCAAAGGTATTTCTACAGTGAATGACATCAGTACATCATGCGATATAGGCCAATGGGATGTGTAGTGAGTGGGACAGATCTCATAATGGGATTCTCTCTGTCGCTGTCTGTCTTTCTCTTCCCCACGTGTCTGTGTGTGTATGTTTGACATATTATATTATGTTGGCCTTACATATGTGTGTGCATTCCTATCCAATATGTGTGTGTGTGTGTGTGTGTGTGTGTGTGTGTGTGTGTGTGTGTGTGTGTGAAGTATCAATGGTGTACAATTTGGTGTATGTGCACAGATAGCTGCATATAACTGATATCTGTAGTCCACTATTTTGTGAGACACGGGATTCATTTCTCTAAATGTAGGAGCATGCCCACTATGACCTTCTATATTGAGTGTGTGGATCCATTCCAGGGAGGGTTGGACTCCAGTTCAGTTTTTTGTGTTACAGCTACACCTAGCAAACTGTTTCTGCAGGATATCTGTAGATAGGTTGCCAATATGGAGGCACAATGGGCTTAACATACAGAGGTACTGTAACTATTGCTGTCTGTGCTACTTGTGTGACATGTTTGGTTGTAGCATAGATATTCTGACATATGTACTGTTTTACACTGTGATGTGTCATGTCATCACCTACTGACAGTTATCATTCTTTGCTCACAGTTATTTACCAGGAAATACAAGATGAATGAAGCTGAGACCAATATTCTGAGGCATGTAGACTACACATTCTGGCACACACCTGCCATTGTGGAGGGGTAGCTACAGACAATAGACTGCTGGTTCTGTGTAAATGGTGCGGCACCTTGTTAGTATGCTGGCTGGGGTTCTCCTCCTTGTGCTTTCTCAACTTCATGAAAAGGCCATATCCTGCTGCGGCCATACCTCTCAGCTGTACAGATACACCCAGATTATCCAGAGGCAGGAGTCATATATCTGGTCAGTTTACCTTCACATTGTGGTTTACAAGCGGATTTGTGGCTATTCATTCATGGGTTTGCAGTCAGGAGTAGTATGGGTGGACATTAGAGTTTCAGACTTCACACAATCCATGGCATCCATGCTTTTACACCCCCCTCTGTTATTCACTCCTCCACCTAACATTATGTAAGCAATATCTCAGAGGTATCACTATAGCTGGGCCTTTATCCCAGTAGTATTTATGACCTGATCCACAGTCCTTACAGTAGGACATGGGGAGGCATGTTACTGGCTTTTGTCAACATGGCCTTGCATTTGTTTTCTGTTTACTGTTAGGCTGTTAGTTGGGACCCCCTGACATTCCATACATTGGCACTATGGGTGAGGCATGGGACTTTTCCAGAGGACTGCAGGCCATTTGAGAATGCTGTAGGCCATCTGTTACTGCATTTCTACATGGGATTGTGGGGGAGGATGCACACCTGCAGACTTTAACATATGAAATGACTGTATTGATATTTTGGTTACTCTGTTGGCTTCCATTTCATATTGTATTGAGCCCAATCATGCAGACAGGAGGCATATCAGTAGATTACACATGTTAGATCTTAATAGCATATATTTCAGTTTCAGACTTCTTACCCTTCAGAACTGGAATGCAACTGCCAGATCTGTTGTAGTATGTCTATGTAGGTCTGGTGGGGAGCTGTTCACCATTGCTATGATTTGGGGGCCTTAGCCCAGCCTTTCTTCATAGTCATCTACACCCGTCCTGCTGGGTGAGGCTGGTGGTTGATATGTGACTCCCACTGACATCCATGTGTGTGACCTATTGACACCCGCAGTTCTTTGGGCCATCACATGTACTGCAGCGGGGGTTGTCACCTTTTATAGTGCTGCCTAGTATGTTGACACCAGTATTTGTTATGAATTTCCTGCTGTCCCATATAGCTGTCTGCTGCTATCCCCTTCAGCCACCCAATTCCCTTGCATGCTTGCATCCATATCATGCATACAAGTATGAGAACATATTAGTCCATTCAGTAATTGATAGGAAGAGTGACTCACCTTGTTGTTGGGCCAGAACTGAGGACAGTGCTGGACGGCTGACTATGTTGGATGCACATAGTATACTCCTTGTACATGGTAATCTCAGGTAGTGTCATGTTTGGCATCCCCTTTACTGTATGTGTGAGATGGAGAGAGGAATCAGTCCCTGGGTCCTACAATGTCAGTGTGTGTGTTATGCATTGCCTCTTTGCCAAGGCCTGGGCATTCTGTGCATGCATCCTTCTGCTTACAGGGACAGGCTCAGGGTGTTCCTCCTCCGAGTCCTTCTGTGCCTGTGCTGGGTTTGGCAATGGTGGGGGGGCTGTGTGGCCCTGCCCCATGATGTTCCTCCTGCAGCTATTTTTGCAGGATCATATTGTGTAGCATGGCACATACTATGAACATTTGTGTACATGTAGCAGGAGAGTACTGCAAGGCTCCACCAGATATGTCAAGGCAGCGGAACCGTGACTTGAGCATCCCAAACACACACTCTACAATGATCCAGGTTTGTGTGTGTGCCTCATTATGGTGTTCTTGTTCTGGACTGTGTGCATTTCTGATGGATGTCATCAGCCACGGCTCCAATGCATAGCCAGCATCCCCTACTAGATGGCCATATGGGATGTCCCCCCCTGGCAAATGCCTGATACAGCTGTGAGCAATGCCAATGTGGAAGTCGTGATAACTTCCAGGGCTACCAGCACACGCATTCATGTTAATCCCCAGGGCATTGCACATGACCTGGCAGCTGATGGAGGGGAAGCCCTTGTGGTTTATGTAGACCCTGCCCCACTCACTGGATGGTGCTTTGATTTGGATGTGGGTGCAGTCTATAGCACCAACTACTTCAGGGTATTCTGCTATATGGTGGAAGCGACGCATACGTGTGGTCAGCACCTCACGGGTGGTGGGGAAATATATCTGCTCATTGGCATGTTGTGTCATGGCATCCAGGAACTGGTGGAGTATGCTGATGCCTGTGAGACCCCAATGATATCCCCAGTTGGTCTTTGGAAGGTACCTGTGGCTAGTATTCTCAAGCCTAGACATACCTTGGCATCCATTGGGATGGGTTCCCCTCAATTAGTTCTGTGTGTAAGGCGTGGCCGGCATAGCTCAATGATTTGCTGTAGAATGTCCCTATCCACCCTATAGTGCTCTACTATCTTCAGCTAATGTAGGCCCAGGTAGTTTACCCTGGGTCTGTACACTCTTCTCCTGCTCCTCATTGTGGGTCAGTTGTCAGCATTCTCCTCTTCACCACCCTTGGTCTCTAGCACATATTGATGGAGTAAAGCAGCAGCAGCCTCTAACATTTTTAGTTAGTTTTGCAAGTTAAAAATCCAGTCTGTGGAAAACAAAACAGTCTGTAGAGTGTTTGCATAGTTTATATTAGTGTGTTAGGCTGCTGCATGTGTAATTGGCTGATTCTGATACATTCCACCTGCCAGCTATGCTAGTTCTCCTTGATTGCCTTCCTACTGCTGTTTCTTCTTCCCCGTTCCTCCCAATTTAAGCCCCGAGGTGAGCCTTGCATACCCAGTGCTCAAATGTAAACAGTGCTGCCATTTCCTCTTTCTTTTTTTTTTTTTTTTGTTTAAAACCCTGTGCGTGGCATGCACACCCATTTAGGCTATGTACACACTGCTCAGGCAAACTTGACACACCTCCTTCGTTAGCTGTGCTTAGCTAAGGACAAACATGGGCCACAGAGCTTGAATGTACTTACAGCTAGCATGACACACCCCCTTATGAAGTCATTCAGCTCTTATACTTGCACTGCTGTATTGCTGCACCTACATGGTTAGATACAAGCTGACACTTTGAGGAAATCTGTGATTCAGTATAACTCCCCTCATTTGTACACCACAGTGTGTAAGTCCTTAGTTACTGCACTTAGACGGAGCCTTTCCCCTTGACAACCAGTGCTCCCTGGTATTGTTTACATGCTGCATGCCATTGACTATAATGGCAAAATGCAGAATTATCTTAAAATTGACTTTTTTGTTTTTTGTTTTTTTTTTTTGTCATGATCCCGTTTGTGTGCCACTGCATTATGCTTAAACGGCCGTGATCGGCAAAAAAAAAAAAAAAAAAGTTTAATTTTATAAAACAAAACTATTATTAATGGCCATTGGCATGTGTGTTTGACTGTAATACATGCTTTCTGGGAACGTTCCTGCCTCCGTTTGCTCAGATGCAGAAATGTATTCAATTACTAACTGAATACATTTCTGCTCTGACACTGTTCCGGCATGGAGTTTGGACAGCCTTGTTGATCGTAAAGTCACCTCATTTGCATGTTTTTACCAGCAAATGAAGTTATTTGCATCCCACATGGAACAGCGTAGGGCCACTTGTGCATGTGAAAACTACACTTTCCTGGATTGCTCAGCGGCCATTTTCCATGCAGGAGCTCCTACACTGTTCCTGCATGGAAACTGGCCATTTGTGCATCTCAGGGATTATGTTTAAAATGTAAAAATGTTTAACTGTTTTAGGACTTCCAGTTCTAGGCAAACTTCTGAGACAACTGTACTTCTCACATAGAGTTGCAAAAAATTATGTTGGAATCTGTTAGTCTGGAAACTGAAGGCAGGTGACAAATAGTGGTGGCATCCAGCTGACCCAGCAGTAATATTTTGATATTAATTTGGGAGTTCTCTCAGAGACTGGACATTTTTTATCTTGTTTTGGATCTAGAAACATCCATTCAGCACTTCCCATCTGCATTTGCCTTGTTCTGTAAGTAAGATTTAGGTACAGTAATCTCTCTTAGATATAGATAGGAATATAGTAAAGATTATTTCAGATGTTTCTGTATTTATTTGAGACTGTCCTGCAATGTTGTTTTAAAATATTTCCTATGATTCTGAACTCTGTAGTCACTGTGTTGAGTTATTGAGTATTGTCTTGTTCTTTTATTATTTATTATTAAATATATGCAGACCTTTTATTTGTGGCTGGTTTGTTTATAGATATTTAAGATCTTAGAAAATGTATTTGGTGACACCTTATAGGTCACTCCTAAATAGCCTTAGTCTTGGTCACACTTACCATTTGGGTAATAGTAACATTACACAATAAGATTGGGCACTCTTTGGTAAGGGACATAAAAGTAGTTGATAAGAGCTGGCTGGTGGCAGTTATAACTACCTTATAGTCTGGGCAGAAGAGGGCAAAGCTAGTAAACCTGTGACAGCCTTCCCCAGGAGTGTCTTTGGGTTTGTATATAAGTCAAATGTCAAAGTGTATGTGTGTCATCTGCTTTATTTTTTCCTTCTTCCTCCAACACCATTGATAACAGTGATGATTCTACAGTCCGTTCAGCATTACTTACGTCTCTGTAGCTCTCCAGGCCTTACATCTCATCTTCTTTGGTGATGGATCACTCACACTGTATCATCTGCACTCACAGGATTTCTTCCTCTCTTTGACCCAACTAAGATTTTCTGATGTCCTTCTGCTTCTAATTCACAAAACAAGTCCTTTGCCTCAGAGGTTACTCTTACTCAATGAAAGCTGAAGGCATGGTAAATCTAAATAGGAAATAAAACGATGTTAAAAAAATATATAACAACTCAAGTGCCCATGCTTGCTTCTTTATCTTCCCACATGGCCCCATGGTAGTATTGTCTTAAATGAAGATTCCAAAGTACAGTGATCCCAAAGAAGGACCTTTCTTGTTAGCCTTCAAGTACAGGGATGTAAAGTAAAATAGCAGCCCAATGGAGAAGCAGCTCTGACAACATGCATCTCGTTGGTGACCTATTCTCCCCCCCAAAAAAAAAATGTTGAGGGGCAACCTAATCTCCCCCCCAAAAAAAAAATTTGAGGAGGTTTAAGGAAAAGAGCAAGGAATTCCACTAATGACTTAGGGCTTGAGACTGACAATCTACAATTAACTTTTGAAGGCTCACAGGTTCAAAATATTAACCAAATCTAGAAACACTCACCCCTCCATCAGAGTGCAAGTCTATAATCCAGTCATATAAACAATAACCTATTCCACATTGCCCTAAAACCTCATACCACTCTGCTGCAAGCAAAAGAATCGCAATTAATATACTACAATGTTAAACCCAGCCACTGGGGATGCACAAGCCAGTGCATTTCTTTGTGCCAGTCCCAAGCCCGGATAAATGGGGAGGGTTGCATCAGGAAGGGCATCCAACGTAAAACCTCTGCCAAATTACGTATGCGGAGAACATTTCGTATTTCCATACCGGATCAGTCGAGGCCCGGGTTAACAACGACCGCCACCAGTACTGTTAGCCAACAGGGTGCTGGTGGAAATTGGGCTACTGTTGGCCGAAGGAGAAGAGGAGGGGGAAGGCATGCCCAAAGGCAGGAAGAGAGGAAGCTTAGGAGTGTAGTTGTGAGGGTAGAAACTTTGAATTTTGGCAGTATGACTGGTATAGGGAGAGAGCTAGCTGATATGATGGAGAGAAGGAAGGTTGACATATTGTGCATGCAAGAGACCATATGGAAGGGAAGTAAGGCCAGGTGTATAGGAGGTGGGTTCAAATTGTTCTATCATGGTGTGGATGGCAGGAGAAATGGGGTAGGGGTTATCCTAAAGGAACAGTATGCCAAGAGTGTTTTGGAGGTGAAGAGAGTGTCTGATAGAGTGATGTTTATGAAGCTTGAAATTGATGGTGTAATGTTGAATGTTGTTAGTGCATATGCTCCACAAGTTGGGTGTGCGATGGATTACAAAGAAAAATTTTGGAGTGAGTTGGATGAAGTGGTAGTGAGTGTACCCAAGGGTGAGAGACTAGTGATTGGAGCGGACCTCAATGGGCATGTTGGTGAAGTGAACAGAGGGGATGAGGAAGTGATGGGTAGGTATGGTGTTAAGGAGAGGAATACAGAAGGTCAGATGACTGTGGATTTTGACAAAAGGATGGACATGGCTGTGGTGAATACATATTTTAAGAAGAGGGAGGAGCATAGGGTGACGCACAAGAATGGAGAAAGATGCACACAGGTGGATTATATATTATGTAGGCGGGCCAGTCTGAAGAAGATTGGAGACTGTAAAGTGGTGACAAGGGAAAGTGTAGTTAAACAGCATAGAATGGTGGTCTGTAGGATGACATTGGCGATCAAGAAGAGGAGAAGGAGTGTGAAAGCAGTGCCAAGGATTAAATGGTGGAAGTTAAAAAAGGTTGATTGTGAGGTGGAGTTCAGGGACGAGTTAAGACATGCACTGGGAGGCAATGAAGAGTTTCCGAATAGCTGGGTAACTACAGTAGAGCTAGTAAGGGAGACTGCTAGAAAGGTGCTTGGTGTGACATCTGGACAGAGGAAGGAGGACAAAGAGACCTTGTGGTGGAATGAGAAAGTACAAGAGAGTATACCGAGGAAGAAGCTGGCGAAGAAGAAGTGGGATTGTTAAAGAGATGAAGAAAGTAGACATGAGTATAAGGAGATGAGACGCATGGCAAAGAGAGAGGTGGTGAAGGCTAAGGATAAGGCATATGGAGAGTTGTATGAGAGATTGGACACTAAAGATGGAGAAAAGGACCTGTACCGATTGGCTAGACAGAGGCACTGAGCTGGGAAAGATCTGCAGCAGTTAAGGGTGATAAGGACAGTGAGGGAAAAATACTCACAAGTGAGGAGAGTGTGTTGAGGAGATGGAAAGAGTACTTTGAAGGGCTGATGAATGAAGAGAATGAGAGAGAGAGAGAAGGTTGGATGATGTGGGGATAGTGAATCTGGAAGTGAAACAGATTAGCAAGGAGGAAGTAAGGACAGCTATGAAGAGGATGAAGAATGGAAAGGCTGTTGGCCCAGATAACATACCAGTGAAAGCATGGAGGTGCTTAGGTGAAATGGCAGTAGAATTTTTAACCAGATTGTTTAATGAAATTTTGGAAAGTCAGAGGATGCCTGATGAATGGAGAAAAAGTGCATTGGTACCTATCTTTAAGAATAAGGGTGATGTGCAGAGCTGCAGTAACTACAGAGGGATAAAATTGATCAGTCACAGCTTGAAGTTATGGGAAAGAGTAGTGGAAGCTAGGTTAAGAAGGGAGGTGATGATTAGTGATCAGCAGTATGGTTTCATGCCAGGAAATAGCATTACAGATGCAATATTTGCTCTGAGAGTGTTGTTGGAGAAATACAGAGAAGGTCAGAAGGAGTTGCATTGTGTCTTTGTGGACTTAGAGAAAGCATATGAGAGGGTGGCTAGAGAGGAGTTGTGGTATTGTATGAGGAAGTTGGGAGTGGCAGAGAAGTATGTAAGAGTGGTACAGGATATGTACGAGGGTAGTGGACATTGGTGAGGACTGCGGTGGGAGTGACAGATACGTTTAAGGTGGAGGTGGGATTACATCAAGGATCAGCTGTGAGCCCTTTCTTATTTGCAGTGGTGATGGACAGGTTGACAGATGAGATCAGACAGGAGGCCCCATAGACTATGATGTTTGCAGATGACATTGTGATATGTAGTGAGAGTAGGGACCAGGTTGAGGAGACCCTGGAGAGGTGGAGATATACTTTAGAGAGGAGAGGAATGAAGGTCAGTAGGGCTAAAACAGAATATATGTGTGCAAATGTGAGGGAGGGTAGAGGAATGGTGAGGATGCAGGGAGGTGAATTGGTAAAGGTGGATGAGTTTAAGTACTTGGGATCAGCATTTCAGAGTAATGGTGAGTGTGGAAGAGAGGTGAAGAAGAGAGTACAGGAAGTGTGGAATAGGTGGAGAAGAGTGTCAGGAGTGATTTGTGACAGACGACTACCAGTAAGAGTGAAAGGGAAGGTCTACAAGAGGGTAGTTAGACCAGCTATGTTATATGGATTGGAGGCAGTGGCATTGATGTAAAGGCAGGAGTCAGAGCTGGATGTGGCAGAGTTGAAGATGTTAAGATTTGCACTGGATGTGACTAGGATGGGCAGGATTAGGAATCAGTATATTAGAGGGTCAGCTCAGGTTGGACAGTTTGGAGACAAAGCAAGAGACGTGATTAAGTTGGTTTGGACATGTGCTGAGGAGGGATGCTGGGTATATTGGGAAAAGGATGCTAAGGATGGAGCTGCCAGGTAAGAGGAAAAGAGGAAGGCCTAAGATAAGGTTTATGTATATGGTGAGAGAGGACATACAGGTGGTTGGTGTGAAAGAGCATGATGCAGAGGACAGGAAGAAATGGAAACAGATGATCCACTGTGGCGACCCCTAATGGGAACAGCCGAAAGAAGATGATGATGATGATGATGTTAATAATATTACAGTTTTAATAATGCCATGCCCTTGCCACAGGTGACAGCCTTGCGGGTCAATCCCAGCAGTACCCATGGTTCCCAAAAAGCAAGAAAACTAAATTAAAAGAAACCCAGAAGCTGAGGCAACCAACAAAACAGACTAGGAAAAATACATCCCCACCATCTGGAAGCCACCACTGATCTTCACATCAATCATGTATCGTGACTAACTGCCCTAGTTAAGGCTGTAAGTGACTCCAAAAAGGGAGTTACCATAAATTCATAACATTTTACTACATAAATAAGATAACATTGCCTATATAGTATTTATCAATTATAGACTGGTAGTCTAGAAGGCTAAACAAATTAACAAGAAAAATAAACTCTCCTGTTTTGAAACAGCTACTCCAATGACCACAATAAAAGTGGTGGGTTAGTACACAGTCCATGCTGACAACGAAAGAGATTCAAAGCACAAAACCTGCTGAAATAGCCTGACAGCATCCCTCTAAAAGCTGTTAGAACCAAAGCTAACAACCCAATTCTGCTTAAAGTCTCAGCAGATGACTGAAAACCATTATTAACAACAAACATTAAGCAGATGACCAAAACAACAGCACTCATAGAAGGAAGGAATTATTTGTAAAGCACAGTGAGTGCAGGATCTATGCTCAACCACTGGGATAAAACACTGACATTCTTTTGTTTTGACAAAATGATGCCAGATGAACAGCTGATAACCATTGTTTGTAAATCAACTTTAAATTTAACCCATAAAACCAGATTAAAATGAAACATTTGCTCATAGCCAAACTACAGGAAAAAGTGAAAATTGGGAGCTAACAGGAATGTATGGCTTTTTTTTTTCTTTCTTTTTGATAAGAGCCACTGCCAAATAAAACCCTTACCTTCAAAAGTGAATCTTTACCAACTAATTCAGTGAAAGTAATGTCTTGCTTAAATCGCTTGGCACTTATTTTTCAAAACGCACATACTAGATTGATGAAATCCCCCCAACAACTTTACACACCCCAGGTAACCCCATGAAATTTCAAATACCATTTGTCTGTACTAAGAGCAGAGTGACTGGCACTCCCCCCAAAAAATCGGGAGTAATTAAGTAAGAATGATCAATGCAAAAATCTCTCATTTAATTAAAGTGATTTACCCAAGAACTGAGTAATGTAAATAAGCCACGAAAACGTACTTTCAAATACCTTGAAAAGCTTTCATTCTCACCCTTCTGCTACCATCCCAACACTAGAGGATAATTAAGTTAATATAAATAAAAAAATAACCACAAACCTGCTAGTGAATGGCTCGGAAGGCATTTTTTACCCTGTTTTAACAAATAGTAATTCACATCAGACTACAACATAGCTGACCACCAGAATGACAGCTGACTGATAGCCTACTTCTTAAAAGTAAGCCTGGATTGCTCTAGCCCCAAGAAATTATGGCTCAGCATAGGACAAACGGATTTGCAGGGCAAAAGGCAATAGTGTTCTATTTCAGAATCTTTAGAATCTTTGGCATGGAATACAGAAAATGTCTCATAGTGCTCAAGTTTAGAATCATCTGCGCTGCCTCATCCATCCCAACTCTTTTAAAGCTAACCCAGGATGCCTTCTCCACCACTGAAAATTGGATGAAAGACAACCATCTAGCTCTTAATGCTGCTAAAACCAAACTCATGATATTTACTCCTTCAAAAACTACTAACATCGATCATAAATCATTCTCCATCTCCAGCCAAAATAACATCCCCCTTGAGCTTGTATCAGAAACCAAGCTATTAGGAGTCTAAATTGATGACAAGCTTAAATTCAATTCCCATCTACTACAAAACATAAATAAAACCCACCAAAAACTTGCATGCTCTACCGTCATAATCGATTCCTCAGCTCGGCTACTAAGATTACTCTCTCTACTACATTTCTCCTACCCTCCCTTCTCTATGGGGCACCTCTTCTTACTAACGTACAATCCTCCCTCAAAACCAAACTATCCTCTTGTTACAATAAAATTGGCAAATTTGCCACTAGTAACAAATCATCAACCCACCACTGTGAACCACTCCAGAAACTGAACTGGTTAGAATTACCCAACTACCTCTCCTACACCAAACTCACATATGCTCACAAACTGATTTTCCAGCCATCCCTCTGCCCTGCACTCTCGTCTACCTTTAAAATGCACCACACTCAACGACATCTAAGATCAAACAATCAAAACCTCATAGAAATTCACAGACCCCTCCACGCTCCTGGACAAAACCTCCTGTCCTTCTCACTAGCGCGCTTATGGAACTCCCTTCCACCATCCATTTGTACCATTACAAGCCTACCATCCTTTAAAAAATCACTCCACTCTCATCTAAACTCCACATGGGAGTGCTCCTGCTCTCACCCCTCATAACCTACTCTTTACTCTAGTACTTTTTCTCTTCTTTCACTCTAAACACCAGGTAGCATTACTCATGGGCTACCAGTATACTGCTCTCACCCCTCATAACCTACTCTTTGCACTAGTACTTTTCTCTTCTGTCACTCAAAATCCCAGGTAGCATTACACATTGGCTACCAGCATACTAACAAACTCTCCTCAAAAAAAAATATATATATATATTGTTGCTCTTATAACCTGTGTTTTTAACTCTCTCTACATGTTTAATTACATAAACTGTGCAATGTTTAACCCCATGTAATGTATATGTATATCCTCATCTTTGTGTAATCTGTATGTGGAGCTTTTCGCCCCAGGACTCCATTGAAAATGGGTTCTTCGAGCCAAATGGACTATCCTTTAAACAAATGCAAATAAATAAGTAAATAAATAAATAAATTTAGACGCTTTGGTTTGTAATGTAGGGAAATTTGTTTTATTATTGTGTTCTGTTTTGGTATATTTAAAATCATTTGTTTAAAATTTAGGAGACTGTGTGTTTGTATAAATATGTAAACATTACCTAGAAGTAATTGTTTTCTGGAAACCAGAGTGATTTATATTTATTCAGTAGAGAGGTCAGTCATACCTTTGATCACATTTTATGCTGTAGCCTTCCAAAATATGGTTTCCAAAATGGCACTATCCTTCATCTGAAACCCGTCAGAGACTTGTACAGTAGTACATTTACTTTCTTCTTTGTGTTGGTCTGTACTTCCTTAGATATCGTCCCAGCACATATTCCCTTTGCATGATCTAATCATCTGCTCATTTTGAACGAGTTGAGATAATATAAAATCTATATATGTCTAACTTTTTAAAATAATTTTGCTTAGCATTATTAATATAAATATGTTACATCTTGCTGAGAAATGTCCTACCATACATTTGCTTTGTTAGAGTTATGCAATCAACTTATTGCCGTTTTCATAATTTTAAATCCTTAGGTTTTACTATTAAAATATATGATGATGATGTTAATAATATTACAACATTTTCTGATTCATTTCTTGTTTGCTGATGGTTTCTACTGAGGGGGTGGGGCAGTGGTAGTCTATGATCAAACACCACTTTTGCAGTGGGCTTATGTCCAGCAATCTATTTTCACACTGCATAATTCTGAGCAAGACAATAGGACATATAACCACACTAATATGTTCTGGGTCATATTAATAAAAAACATAAAATTAAATAAAAAAACAGATTTGAAACTTATAGTTATTGTATCAAAATGATATTCAGTTTTATGGCCCTTCAGTAGTTTTGAGGAAATCAGGTAATTATGTGCTTTCACACTGTGCTTACCATATATCATTACTTAGCCAATTATGGGATTATCAGTTTATGGCATTCAGAATATAGAAAGCCTACACACACACACACACACACACACACACACACACACACACACACACACACACACACACACACACACACACACACACACACTAGCACATATATGAATGCATACACTAAGATTCAAATTGAATCTTACTTCCAAAACTAATTGTCTAACTTACGTTAATCAATAAGTGAGACAGGGAAAATTTCTGATTCAGTAAGGAGGTAAAGGTGCTTTGAGTAACAGCTTCTTAGCAGCCAATTATCATATCTCTGAATTAAATACTGTGCTGCAAACATGACTACACTAGTTTTCTTTTCAGTAGCCCATGCATTTTAGCAGAATATGCACCTCTGATATGTGCACGTGAGCACATGTGCACGCATACACACAAGCACACACACACACACACACACACACACACACACACACACACACACACACACACACACACACACACACACACACACACACACACACACACACACACACACACACACACACACACACACACGGCTCCAGCATACCTACCCAAAGGAGCGGCCCAAGATCAACTGGTGCCCTAGGCAAAGAGGCTCCACGGCGCCCCCTACCACACCACCCAGTGCCCCAATCCTAGTATACCTACACCAGATAAATACTGGAAAAGCAGCCCTGCTAGAACGACACCCTAGGCGGCTGCCTAGTTGGTCTATGCCTAAGGCCAGCTATGCTACCCATAGTCATGCTACAAGCAGCAATCATTCCTACATGTGTGAATGGGTGTGCACTATCAAAAGATGGTTTAAACTTTTCCTTCAAACAAGAAAATTAACTTTGATGAAGCATTATCTGAATCACTTTGCTGCTTTATTCTGCTGCAGCAGCCATTTCTGGGGGAAGGGCCTATGGCTAATTTGCATTAGCTACTCACACTGACAGCTGCATTTACAAGCTGCTTTACCTGAGAGACCACTAACCACTCGTATAGCAACTTCCAGAGTAAACCATAGAGAGAAAGAGTTCTATGAATCACTCAGCCTTACTGTGATGCAGACCCTTCAAAGTTAAGGCTTCCATACCCTAGTAAGCTTTTTCGAATCCCAGGATATATAATTTTCTTTCTGAAAATATTTTTAAATCATTTAATCAGATTGTCATGTTATGTAATGTTGTATCTCTAGAACTTTTTTTGAGAACAGAATTGGTACAGTGACTTTCCAGCACTCCTGCACTCATTTAGCATCCTCCTTTGCCAGTGATTGTGACAACAAAGCTTTACTAGTCCAGGCAAGAGATTTCTGGCATATTTGTTTCCTGGTGGACATCAGGGTCAAATACATGACTATATCCCTCTATACCATGGGGGTGGGTTTACCTGTAGAGATGCTGTTTTACTGTTATTTGATGAAAATATCTAATTCCCTTACAGATATTATTTAAGTGTTGCTGTTTCATTGTTTCCAGTGTGATTGTGATTTGTTTTAATTAAGTTTTCTACATTTAGACTGAATTCTCATTTCTCAGTAATATGAAAAACAAGTTCAGTTCTAAGGTTTTAATTATATTTATTGGTCTTGGATAGTCAGCATGCCTAGGCAGGTGAATGCATGGGCTTACTTCAATGATGTAACATTACTTTTATGTTTCATTATGCATGTTTCAGAATGGAGAAGCAAGATGTTTTGAAAATGGCGGAGACCTATGTCATTTCTTCAGAATAAACCTATGTTCTGAGATACAGTAGGTATGATGTCATATTATGCAGGTTTGCAGCCTGGGGGAGTTGCACTCTGGGGTACAATAAACTCATCACATGGATGCTGAGAACAAATGCACAAAACATCAAAGCATAAGAAATCAAGTCACATCCACCTAGATTAAGAACCATCCAAAGACCTGGGTGCTGTTAACTGAAAACTTTTAAAGCATTGTGAAGTAAGATATCTGTCCAGAGGCAGAGTGCTGTCACAAGTGTCATCTTCAAAACAAACCTCCTCAGTTCATCCTAAATAAACAACTTCACAGGCAGTTTGTAAAACTGAACTCAAGCATCTTGATAAATAAAACTTTCATATCTTTTTTTTTTGAAGTTCTAGAAAGCTCAATTCAAATAAACAAGACAATAATGAACAGGTTGATTTAGTTACTTTTAAGTTAAATGCCTTTTGTCAAGAATTATAATGTGGAAACATGAAATCGAAACATCAAATTCTATTTCAATGTTTTAGTAATAATTTCTGACTGATACTGGAAGAAATGTATAATTTTGGCTTTACTGTTAAAAATTGTGCTAAATCTGAAGGCCAATTACTGCACTAATTTTCTAGCTTGGACAGTTCTGTTAATGACTGTATCAGGAGTCCTTTTCACTAACATTTTGTTTTATTGAGCTTCTTAATGAATAAGATATAGAAAATATTGATAGTGCTACAGACTGGACATTTCAACTTAATTTTGTAAGCAAGGCTGTAATTGAGTTTGGATCATGATCGAAAAAATGTCCAACGATAATTGATAAAGCTTTCAATATTATTCTTTGATCTTGCTCAAAAGATCTTTTTTGAGAAAACATTTCCTCAATAACAGCTGTAAAAGGCAAATGTATGTTGTCAGCTAAAAATGAATAATGTGTATGTTTGTCAAATATACCAAAGTGTATCGACAACTTGTCAAAAATCAAGCAAAGTCAGCCCTCACATTAATCTGCATTCTTATTTGTATTGATGCAGTTAATGAATCATTGCATTGTACTGTACTGCAGATAAACTTTGATTGATAGAATATTATAATTAGTCTCTGTAAGATGGCTAATTTTCTGCAGTTATTGTCATCATCATGACACTCAATATCTTCTAATAATGCTTGGTAGATGAGATCATGGTAGGCAGTAGCAAGACTTCCATGGACAAACACTACTTTTAAGGGCAACATAGTATGAAAGAGATGTGGGAACCCCTGTTTAACTATACTCACGTCATGCACAATCTCCTTTCTTTACATGCTTCCAGCAGTCTTTCTAATACCAAAGACACATAATTCTTCAGTGGATTCACCTAGTCAGCCATTTCAGACAACATTAAGAAGGTTAGCCCAGGACTTTGTTTAAATGCTCAATTTAAATTTGAACTGTAGGTCTCAGTGGAAGAGAGGTTTATAGCGGGCATTATGCATTCATTCAATTTTTCTGCAGTAAAGAAAGTCCTTCCCAATATACTGCTTTATAAAGTTGGTGTGGAATGTTTTTACATGTGTTATATTTTGATAAATAAGATAAATTACTCTAGAAGCTATCTATGTGACTTTCTTATATTAAAGAAAATTTGCTTTTGCATAGACCTTGTGTGTGTTCTATTGTGAATTTGCTCCTTCTCAGTTACAAAATTCTAATATTGCTTTATCTATATTGAGGAGAAACTTAGTGGTGGGATCCACTGACATTACACAGAGTTGTCTTTACTCTGGCCAGTAAAGCAGCACATGTTTATTGAGGGATGTCCCTTATTAGGCGTTTGTTCTTATATTTGAATTGAGTGTCATTGAAAATCACCTTACATTTCCAGCAGTCACCAACAAGAAAAACACATTAAGAATACATGCTCAGAAACACAAAATCCAAATGTTATAAAATCAACAATACTGGCCAGCTCACTACTACAACATTCAAATATTTAAATATTTTGCATTTGAAGACAATTTCTAAGGTAATGTTTTCATCCAAGACTGCTGGTACAGTTGCTTACAAAAACTTCCACTAGTGTTTTACAGGTAACTGAGAACACAGTTTGGAATATATACTATATATTCTAAAGCAGGCTCTCAGTAACCTTCTCATTTATATTACTTATTAATGTCCATATATTTGCCTTATCAGAATAGAAGGCATCTCATAATTCTTTGAGAAAAAAATAGAAAGGAAAAGAAAAGAAAAAAAAGAAGTGTTGCATCTTGTTCTATTACTTACAAATCTAAACATTGTACAAGATACAGATGTGTTTATTTATGTTTTATTTTTTTTATTTATTTATTACGTTGGACTTTGCTATGCAGGATAGTCTAACTGGTTACACACACACACACACACACACACACACACACACACACACACACACACACACACACACACACACACACATAGAGATATGCATAGATAGATCAACCTATCTATATTTATATACATATACATATACGTGTGTGTGTGTGTGTGTGTGTGTGTGTGTGTGTGTGTGTGTGTGTGTGTGTGTGTGTGTGTGTGTGTGTGTGTGTGTGTGTGAGTGTGTATAATTAAGTCTACACTATTACTGTGTAAGTAAAGACAGCAATTCTCTGGCACCACAGTTATCCTATTTGCAGTTCAAAGTGCATTGTCTATGCAACAACTTTTTCTGGAGTACATAACCTTTTAAACTGGTAAAATACCACAAGTGCTTTGCTCCAAAACATTGTTATGGATATTGTGTCATAGTGGTAACTGCTGAGGTTGCTGGGCCTATGAATTTCAAGTTAATACAGGCCAAGCAATCTCTAGTGAAAAGTATGTGAATTTTAGGACATAATAATCAAGGAAATAAGTAATTTCAGATTCCTGACGTCTAAATCTTGAGTCATGGAAGAAATGTCACGAGGTACCTCTACAGAAGTGAGGTCTAAAATCAGGAACTAGGCTGTATTTTGGTCTTGCAGTATCAAGGTATAATTTGGAAGTTATCCTGCTTGTATTAAATTCTGTAATTTAAACTGTGTAATCAAAAGAGAACTGGCACCTTTTGCAAATACTGTTCGATTATAGTAGAAATACTGACGTTATTTGTTTTAAGCAAAAACTCATGGCATATGAAACAGAGCATATGAACATGGGCCTGTATTTTGCGGAAGCACTTACTTAAGTAACACTGGATTTTCAGTTTTCCCCATTTTGCTAGACTATATCATTTTTTGTTAAAAAAATGGTGTTCAGAAGATGTGCAATCATGTATCCCTTTTGACTTTCAAAGCATGTCAGTTGAAAATATCAAGCTAGATCGCAGACTAGAATGTAGAATGGTTCCCATGATTTATATATATATATATATATATATCAAGATCTATATATATATATATATATATATATATATATATATATATATATATCTATAGGGGAACCATTTACTACAATGAATTTACGTTTCAACAAAATGTAAATTCGCAAGTACACTTCTGCGAAAGTGCATTTTGTTGAAAATACACTTTCGTGTGAAGATTAAAATAAAAGAAAAAAAACAAACAAGAAATAATAAAAATATGCAGTTTGCATGTAATCTTAGTTGTACAGCAACGTCTAATACTGATGTACAACTAAGCAAACTAGTGCTGAGATCGTGGTACAGTAGGGATAAGGGAATATGCCCTTTTCCTCACTGTAGTGCGATCTCGGAGTGAGAATATTAAAGTAGGGGGGGTGTAGGGGGCACACCCCTGCAAAAGATTTTTTTGCGTGTGTTTTTTGCTTGGGTTAGCCAATCCGAGAATATACTTCAGCGAAAGTGCAGTTTCGTTGAACTGCACTTTCGCTGAAGCGGGGATCTACTTTTCTTTTTCAAAGTGTGATTTTGATGAAGTAAAGTAGATCCATATATATATATATATATATATATATATATATATATATATATATATATATATATACACTACAATAATTAATATCTTAGCAAAGGTATGTCAATACTATAATAAAATCAGGAAAAGTGCTGTTACAGTTATAACATGCAGTATACACTTGTGCTGATGTGTCAGATACTATCGTCAGCTTTACCTGTGTATGAAAGTTTCTAAACTTAAAAAGTTATGTTGTAAGTACATGATAATTTTATCTGTAGTGTACGTGCAGATGCAGTGTACCATTTTCTTGTCCTTGAATCACAATGTGAAACTATAATTTTTTTAACTGCCTTTTTTTCATTCATATATAGTGTAATCCTGTCAAATTAACCATCATGTAATCTGATCAACAAAATAAGAAGTTTACACTAAAATTAAAGTAACCTGTTTAAGGTACTATAAATAAAATAATATGTAGTACTTTTCAATAAGGTCTAAGATATTGCAGAATTTTACTGAATTACTTTGCGCTATCTATTGCATGGCACAAAGCCGATAACTGTTTAACTCTAGACTATTGACTGTCATTGACAATTGTTTTCCTATTGCCAATTTGTTTCAAATAAATGTCATTTAATCTATCCTTCTGTTATGATAGTAGTTTGCACCTCCCTGTGCCAATAAATGACCAGAATCTTCAGCACATACTATACATTAGCAGCGTTATAGTTCCACTGTTATATTACAAACTTTATTTCACTTGAGACCACTAAGTGATACTCAATCTATCTTATTTCCGTACATCAGGAATGTATCCCCTGCACCCCAATGAACCAGAAGCTTCACTCAGAATTACGCACCAGCTACTATGGCACATTAACACAATTATATAGGTTCATAGGTTCATAGGTTTATACTAGGCTATCTGCCCTAAGGCATTTATAAGCCTAGCCCAAAGTTTTGTGGCTTACGCCACCCCTTATGTTAAAAAATACTGTACCCATTAGTTTGTTGTGCCTCTGTCCAGCAGTGACACAGAGATGATTCCCGGGGTAAACCTACGATCTCCCATCCACCGGTCAAGATTTCTCTTGAACAGAGCCAGCGAGGTGCTCTGCCTCACATGAACCGGGATTTTATTCCACAGCATAGGGAGTCACTGGGTGACAAATCTATTCCTCCAGCATGTCCTATTTATACCCGTGCTAAGGTTTAAGTCGCTTGCTCTAGTGGATCTGGTAGATTTGGATTTTTTGAGGTGGAGCATGTCCATTAATTCCGGGTTGGACATGGCCTTGTATGTCAGGCTCAGGTCACCTCTGAGCAGACGGTATGCAACTGAATAGAGCTGGAGTTTCTTCAGTCTGGCAGCATATGACAGATTTTGGAGTCCCTTTATCCTTTTGGTGAGGAACTTTTGGGGTCTCTCCAATTGCTGCAGGTGTCGGGTGAGATACATCCTGAATGGGGCATTGTACTCGATCATTGGTCTGATAAGTGAAGAGTACAGGGGAACAATGACCTCACTTGATCTGGATGTGAATCCCTTCATGATCAGGTGGGCAATGTAGAAGGTCTTTCTAACAACTTTAGCAATGTGAGTGTCAAAAGAAAGGCCACTGTCAACCTGGGTCCCCAGGTCCCTGATAACCTCTTCTGTGCTTAGTGGATTGCCACCTATATGGTAGCTTGGGGTTACCTTGTTTTTCCCGAAGGGTATGACTATACATTTTTTGGCATTTAAATTCAGGCCATGGCTCTGGCACCAGCTATCAGTTTCCATGAGACCCCTCTGAAGGATATCTGTGTCCAAGGTACTTTCCACTATGGTGCCCAGTTTGCAGTCATCTGCAAACTTTGTCAGCCATAGTCCTCCTATGTTTGCCTGTACTTCTGAGAAGTAGATGCCGAACAACAGGGGGCCAAGGACTGAGCCCTGTGGGACACCACTTGTGACCGGCTTGGAGTCTGACATGGCGCCAGCAACTCTAACCCTGTGGGTTCTGTCCTTTAGCCAGTTTGCAACCCATCTTGTGACATATGGGTTTACATTTAAGCTGGTAAGTTTCTCTATAATACCCGAGTGGGGTATTGTGTCGAAAGCTTCTGCAAGGTCAAGGTAGGCTGTATGGACTGCCTTTCCCTCATCAATGGCCTTGGTGACTGTTTTGAAGAAGTCGACCAAGTTCAAAAGGCATGATCTGCCCTTGACAAAGCCAAACTGGGTCGGGTCCGATGTCTGCAAGTCCCCTATGTCTTTGTTTATGAGTTCCATTATGATCCTCTCAATAGCTTTGCAGACCAGGCTTGTTAAGCTTATGGGGCGGTAATTACCAGGGTCCGTAGAGGCACCGCCTTTGTGGAGTGGGACCACAGTTGCTGTACACCACTCCTTGGGCACGTATCCTGTGGTAAGGCTAAGATTAAACAGCTGCCTTATGTGCGGGTTTAGTTCCTCATTGAGTTTGTGTAGCACACAGCCGGGAACACCATCTGGTCCCATTGATGCTGTGTTTTTAGCTTTAGAGAGAGCAGCATTCACCTGCGCATTTGAGATGTCTGGGAGGCTACACTCCACTGGGATAGTTATCTCTCCTTTTGGGGGGGGAGAGGGGGGTGAAGTTTGCACTGAACCTGTCTGCCAGTATGTTGGCAATGTCTGTGGGTTCAGTGATTTTTGTATCATTTTGGACAAATTATGAGTATATCTGGGAGTTTCCACCCAGGTTTCTAACATAGCTGAAGAAGGCCTTATGATTGTCTTTTGAATCTATGGCAATATCATGATATTTATTTCACAGCACAGTGCTAACTGACATTCAGTCACTCTTCATTGACTGCAGGTTCCTGCACCGTTGAACTAAAGCTATATTTATTTATTGACA
The DNA here is from genome assembly GCF_019279795.1 of Protopterus annectens. Lineage (NCBI taxonomy): Eukaryota > Metazoa > Chordata > Ceratodontiformes > Protopteridae > Protopterus > Protopterus annectens. The sequence goes on from NC_056733.1 coordinate 1,944,620,581, forward strand.
ATTTTTGACCGGGAAAGAGTCCGACTGGGTCAGGAGCCCATTTTCAGTGGAGGCCCAGGGAGTAAATCTCCACAAAACATGTTATGAGTACATCTCAGTAATTTTACAGGATAGTACATAAGAAATTACACAGTATTTTACAAAAAATACAGTACAACATATTGAAAAACAGATGAATAAAATTTTGAGAAGTTACACTAAGTGTAATTTACAAGTGAATATATATATATATATATATATATATATATATAGCTGTACTTTACCAAAGTTTTACAAGTTTGAACCACATATGGCCATATGTTTGAACACGTACAAGTATAAACACTGAAGTAAAAACAAATAAAACAGCAAAACACAAAACTAAATGTCTATAGCAGGGGGGCTACACCACCCTGCACCCCTCACACCCCTCTTACTTAAAAATACCAACTCCAAGATTGCACTACATTGCGGAAATGGGAAATCTTCCCTTTCCACACTGTATGGTAATCTCTATTCAGTCCGATCAATCTTTTATAAGTTCGAACATATGGTCTCAGCCGTATGTGGTTCAAACTTATAAACGTTCAGTCTACTGAAGGGGACCCATATATATACATATATATATATATATATATATATATATATATATATATATATATATATATATATCAATATATAAATATATATATATATATATATATATATATATATATATATATATATATATATATACATATATATATAGTGAGTTAATTTAGAAAAAAGATAGGTTAGTCAGATTAGTAGCAAGACTAGCTATTGTTTAAAATACTTATAAATCAAAAATAATTTCTTACTGGGTTTTAAGGGTAAAATTGGGTGAGCTAGAGGAAAGCTCCAGGAGAGTGTGATGACTTATCTGTTTGGATAGATGCAGGGACAGGTTTTGGTATTTAGTAGGTAGTTCTTTAGGGTGAGTTTGAATTTGTTGAAGTAGCTAATGGTGTTTATGCTGATTGGAAGTGAGTTTCATAGTTTAGTAACAGTGTATGAGTAAAGGCAGTGACCAGCTCTTTTGTTTGGTCCATAAACAGTTGTAAGTTGTTTATTTTCAGAGCAAAGTGTTCTAGTGGGGCTACAGGATATTGAAATGTTCTTAAGGGCAGAGCAGTTGCTTGGATTGTAGATAATTTTATGTGCTATAGACAGTTGAATGAGGTTAATGTGATGTGGAAATTCCAGTCAGTTTAATTCAATTAAGGCTTGGCAGCGATGGGAGTGGTATGAGCTGCTTGTGGCAAATTTAGCAATTTTATGGTAGCAGGACTGGAGTTTATTTTGTAGGGATGAGTGCAGGTTAGTAAAAATAGGAGCACCGTATAACAGTGAGGGGAGCAAGTAAGTGTTGATGAGAACTTTTTTGTTGGTACTATCCATGAAATGTTTATTGCTGTAGAGGGTTCCTGATTTGCAGTGTTTTTTTAATGGCATTACTAATATGGTGTACAAATAGTAAGTTTATTGTCAATGGTAATACCTAATAGTTTAGCATGGGATACAGTTTCAATTTCTGTATTGTTTTGGGAGAAAATATGAAAGTCAGGTGAGGGGTTTGGCTGAGAAGAGTAGAAGCTTAGTTTTTTTGGGATTGAGGAATAGCTGTGATTCGGTTAACCAAGCTTCGATTGTGGTGAAAGTATCTTGGGTTATCTGTTGGAGGAGCTGTAGGTTATTTGAGGAGGTACTCCTGTTTGGTTGATTTGGTATTCTGATAGGGTATTTTGCAATTTAATGCATTGTTGCCTGACTGTGAGGTAGCTGTTAAACTACTGGTGGGTGCGTGGGGTGCATCCGATATTAAAATGTTGTTGTAGAAGTTTTTTATGTGATACTGTATCAAAAGCCTTTGATAGGTCTAGTCATAGTACGGAATTAATATTACCAGTGACAGATCTCTGTACAGTGTCCATGAAGGAGATAAGAGTGGTGCTAGTGCTGTTTGAGAGACAAAAGTCATGTTGGTTGGAGCAGAGTAGGTTGTTATTTGTGAGGTAGTGGAGTAATTGTTTATGGATGTACTTTTCAAGGAGTTTGGATAGTGGGTAGAGAATGGAGATTGGGTGATTGTGGGTTAATTGGAGTTACATCCATTATGAGGTGGAGTGATGACTGATTTTTTCCAGAGATTGGGGACATAAGATTCTGTAATGGAGCAGTTGATCAGAATGCTGATGCGGTATGCTATGGCTTTGGTAGTAAGTTTTAAATATCCTGGTGGGAGTTTGTCAGAAGAAAGAGACCATGGTTTTAATTTTCTGAGGAGTCTCTAAAATGTTGAGGTTGTTATTGGTTGTAATGAGAAGAGGCTAGATGGTGTAATATTGCTTTGGTGAGGGGGAGAAGAATTGCCGGGGGGGGGGGAGAGGATCATTCTAAGTGAGGACTGCTTTTATTGGATAGAGGAGGGGAGGGAATCTGGTAAGGTGAGAGTGGAGGAAGAGAAGTCTGTTATTATTATGTGTATGCTATTTATAAAATGTGAATTGAGCATGACAGCTATTTTTGAGGGGGGGGGGGGTTCTAGGCATGGTGATGGGTTTTGTTTGGTGCCAGTGGTAAAGGGATTCCTTATGCTTTTCCAGAATTGTTTTGGGTTGTTTCTATGGTTAGTTAGTTGGTTAAAGAAATGGTTTCTTTTGTCAGTACATACTAGCATTTTTGCTTTTTTTTCGTAACTGTACCTAAGTAGGTTATGTTAATTTTATTTTTTGTCATTCTTTCCAGGTGTTGTCTCTGTTATATAGGAGTTGCTTAGTGTACTTTGTTAGCCAGGGAGCGTGGTTTGATTTTACTCTTTAAGTATGAGGAGGGGCTAGGTTGTTGAGAGTAAAAATATCTTGTTAAAATAATGTAAGGCATTATCCAATGGGAGAGATTTTACTGGGCGCCAATCTACGAATTACATAAAATGTGCGCTTCCACAATCAAATGCAATGACAAAATACCATATAACATGCCACAATTTTAATTTATGACTCAGTGGATATACTGGCAACAATTTCACCCAATGTAGGTATCTTAGTACGTGCTATGCCATATTACATACAACTAAACCATTGTTGCTACCTATGTGCATCTCATATTCCTCTTCCTTCAGTAATTCTCCAAAACAAACAAAAACAATGCACTACCCATTGTACCTGATAAAATACACAGTAAATAACATGCCCTAGAGGACCCGCTCTTACAGCTATTCAGCCTAAGTTTAGTCACTAGTTTTATACTGACAGTATTACTCACAGCTGCTGCAATGCAACTTCACAAAAGTGGACCCACTGCAGACCCTAGAAATTACAAAACCTTTAGCTTGGTAAGCCTCAGCTGTGAAACCATGGAACATATCATAACATACCTAATTATCTATAAGATCAAATACCTTTTAAGACTTGCTCCCTCTCACAGTTTGCCTTTCTTAAGGGGAAATCCTGTATATTGAATCATATGAACTTCTTTGAGATGGTAACATGAGCTATTGTCAATGGTATAGTCTTGTTCTTCATGTCAAAATTCATATATAGTAGAAAGCAATACTACTTATTTTATAATATTATAGTTTGGACATTTGTATTAATGATGTTTGCAGATGACATTGTGATCTGTAGTGAGAGTAGGGAACAGGTAGAGGAGACACTGGAGAGATGGAGATATGCTCTAGAGAGAAGAGGAATGAAGGTCAGCAGGACTAAGACAGAATATATGTGTGTGAATGAGAGGGAGGATAGAGGAATGGTTAGGATGGAAGGAGTAGAGGTGGTGAAGGTGGATGAGTTTAAATACTTTGATCAATAGTTCAGAGTAATGGTGAATGTGGAAGAGAGGTGAAGAAGAGAGTACATGCAGGATGGAGTGGGTGGAGAAGAGTGTCAGGAGTGATTTGTGACAGACGAGTACCAGTAAGAGTGAAAGGGAAGGTCTGCAAGAGGGTAGTGAGACCAGCTATGCTATATGGTTTGGAGACAGTGGCATTGACAAAAAGGCAGGAGTTAGAGCCAGATGTGGCAGAGTTAAAGATGTTAAGATTTGCACTGGGTGTGACAAGGGTGGACAGAATTAGGAATAAGTATATTAGAGGGTCAGACCAGGTTGGCAGGTTTAGAGACAAAACCAGAAAGGCAAGATTACGTTGGTTTGGACATGTGCTGAGGATGTAGGCTGAGTATATTAGGAAAAAGATGCAAAGAATGAAGCTACCAGGTAATAGGAAAAGAGGAAGGCCTAAGATTAAGTTTATGGATGTGGTGAGAGAGGACATACAGGTGGTTGGTGTGACAGAGCAAGATGCAGAGGACAGGAAGAAATGGAAACAGATGATCCACTGTGGTGACCCCTAATGGGAACAGCTGGAAGAAGATGATGATGATTTAAATATATGTTGCCCTCTGCTCTATCTCATTCTTAGTTTCCTGTCTTATCTCATTTTTACATTAGCTTCTCTCTAAGTTTCTTAGACTTTCAGTGTGAGTGGTAAGTTCCCATCTTACGTCTCAAAGAGTAAAACAACTGCGTGTCTATTAAATCTGGGGCTTTAGAGCAAAATGAGGTTTCCTTATTTTGGAACTGTAGGATAAGAAAATATCTTCAAAGCATTTCAACTGAGGATGACATAATGGTTAAGGTGCTTACCTTAAAGACACAAGGTGCAGGGTTTGATTCTCACATGGGCTAACTGGCTAGGCTTCAAATAGTCTAAAAGAGCAGTTAGCCTAGTACTAATCTAATGTGGGTTTAAACTTATGAAGCCAGATTTATACTAAGGTGGTGTAATATGTCAGTTAAAAATAAGGAACCCTGTTGTTCACAGATAATAATTTCTTTCTTTTCTTTTTTGATGGACAATTTCTGTGGTATATGTATTATTGATATGATATAAGTAATTTCAAAATGTCCAGTAAACAAAATTAATTCTGAATTCATAAATTCATTATATGGTAATTATTCTAAGTATCATTGTTGCAAGCTAATTTTAATATAGAAACAATTCCCTTATTTGAGTTCTTTTTATATAAATTGTTAAACAGAAAACAAAAAGGGGCATATGTTATATTGTTTTCTATACAACACAGATAACTATTTAAGGAAAAAAGCAAAATAAGTATTGTTATGGGAGGTTAATAAGTCTCATGATTACTCTTCACAAAATCGATATTAACATGTAGTTTCTTCATAAATGAAGCAAATAAAATGTTTATAATATGGTTATTTAAAAAAAATGAAAAATAGATGCATGATTATGCAAGATATAGTTTCACATAAGTAGTATCTTTATATTTCAAGTGTCTTATAATTCTATCCCCAAGATTAAAAAATATATATTTTTTTTTGTGAATGCTCTATAAGATTCTCTTTTGTTAACCAAAGAATTAGCAGTAGTTCAATGTAGTGCCTATCAAAAGAGTATAGATACTGCTTCAAAGGTAAATATTTTGGAAAATCAAGCTGCTAAGGTAGATCGAGCAAGCTGTAGAAGAACTTTGTGCAAATGTTCATGTGATGTTATTGCAAGACTCTAACAGTGATGATGTGTTTGATTTTAAGGGAGTATCAGCTCTCCAAGGTGCAGCATCACAGGGAGAAGTTCAAAGGTGGCTTAAAGATGGATGCAGTAAATCCAACAATAGATTATGGTGACATCCAGGCAGCCAACTGGTGGTGCCTCCCTCCCTGCTACCTTACCTGTTGAGGGCATATTATTTACCAGCCCATGCAGGCAAGACAGCACTATTTAATCAAATTGCCTTAAGATGGTATGCCCCTCATGTCTTTTCTTTGATACTTCAGTATGTAAATAATTGTACAGTATGTCTAACATATAATGTTAGCAAAAAATTGAATGTTAAAGCTGTATGCTTACCACCACCTTGGGGACCTTTTGTTAATGTGCAGCTAGACTTTGTCCAGATGCCAAAGGTCTGTTATTTGCAATTTATATTGGTGGTGGTTTGCATGGTTTCTGCATGGGTGAAAGCTTACCCATGTCACAAAGCAGATTTTGCACCAGTTGTTAAAAAACTTGCATTTGAATTTATACCTAGATTTGTTGTACCTTGTACTATCAATAGTGATCAGGGAACTCATTTTAACAATTCATTGACTAGAGAGCCATGTAAGAGTTTTAATACTAAGTTACGTCTTCACTGTCCCAACCATCCACAGTCATCTGTTCAAAAGGACCTTTATTTTCAAATATTTCTGCTGAGACAAACCTTAAATGGCCAGAGGCACTTCCCTTAGTACTAATGAGTATGAAGAGTACATTAATTACTACAAGGAGATTAAGTCCCAGATATTAATGGGGATATCCATGGGCCTTCCAGCTACCCCTGTGTCAAATAAAAAGTTAACTCTATTGGATGATGTTATCTTGTCTTACTGCACAAAACTTATTCATTTCTTGCAGCAATACTGCAGAACTATACAATAAGCTCTTCTTCAACCTCCTGATCATCCCTGTCACCAGCTGCAGCCCGGTGATTGGGTTTATGTTAAAACGTTTCAGAGAAAGAACTGTTTTATTCTGACATGGAATGACCCTTTTCAGTTCCTGCTTACCACTTATACTACAGTTTGCTGCAGAACTCTACCAACTTGGATACATTCAATGCACTGCAGAAAAACTTGTCATGTGGGGGCTCCAGATGAAACATCTTTGCCAGAGAAGGAAGATAGAAGTTCAAAGGGCAAACCATCTGTCCCAATAAAGAAATAAAACAGAAAATCAACTAGATGATAGTCCATGATGAATTCAGTGACAATGGATATTGCTATGTTGTTTTTGTTACTGTCTCCATTTATAAACTGGTCAAGAGAAAATAGTTTTCTGTTGGTTCTTTGACAGTTTGACTTAAATGTGACGAACTGGTGGCTATGTTCACATATACTGTTCCACTCTAAGGTAGGGATTCTCATGATTCCAATCCCTGCTTCTCAAGTGGCATTTAAAAAGGAAC
>NC_056733.1:1944632548-1944660048 GCF_019279795.1 Protopterus annectens
AGGAGGCTCATCAAATGAACTCTCAAATTTTCGCCCTATTGCCTTACTTTCCCCATTAGCCAAGATTATGGAAAGATGTGTTCACAAACAAATGCTTAGCTACCTTTTACAAAACAAACTTCTAGCTAACTGTCAACATGGTTTTAGACCTTTCCACAGTACTACAACTGCCCTCCTTTCCTTCTCTGACTCCATTAACAAAAATAGGAACAATAATTGTTTCTCCTCAGCACTTTTCATAGATCTTTCTAAAGCCTTTGATATGGTTAACCACAATATACTTCTGGACAAACTAAACCTTTTTTCTCTCAGCCCACACTCTTTACAGTGGTTTAGGAGCTATCTCCACAACAGGCAACAAGCAGTCCTTTGGGAGAACAACCTATCTTCCCTACTCTCAGTAAATATTGGTGTTCCACAAGGATCAATCCTAGGTCCCCTTCTTTTTTCCTTATTTATCAATGACCTACATCTGAATATACCACAAGCCACCTGCATTCAATATGCTGATGACTCAACGCTAATCTGCACTGCAAAAAATATTCCCTCCCTCCAGTCCCTCACCCAAACAGTCTTCCAAAATGTTGAAAATTGGTTTTTGCAACACTGCCTCCTCCTTAACCCCCAAAAAACTAAACTTCTTCTCTTTACTCCTACTCAAAAATCTCCCACTCCTCTCTTCACTATCTCTTCAAATAATGCAACCTGTATCAACCCTGACAAGACCACGCGACTGCTAGGTGTAACTATTGATAACCATCTCAGTTATGATGAACACATTAACACCACTATTAAAAATGTCAACAAAAAAATTGGGACACTCTACAGAATTAAACCTTTTCTTACCCCTGAAACTAGAAAAAACATTGCACAGACACACCTGATCTCCACCCTCTTTTATGCCTCACCTATCTATACTAACTTATCTAAAAATAACACTACCAAACTCTCTATCTGCTACAATAGTATAGCCAGATTCATTACTGCTACTCCCCTAAGAACTCACCATTGTCTTAACCTCAAACAACTAGATTGGTTAGAGCTAAATAACCACTTATTCTATCAACAACTACTTATCATTCATAAGACCCTTTACTACCCTGAGGTAACCCCTAGCCTTACAAAACTGATTATACCATATAAAAACCTAGCCACACTCCGTTCTGCTAATAAACTACTAGTATCGCTACCTAAATCATATAATAAAGCTGGTGATTCATTACTTGCAAACTCAATAGGGAAAATCTGGAATCAACTCCCTCAAGAAATAACTAATCAAAACTCTACCTCTCTTTTCAAAAAACACATTAAAGAACATCTCAAAACAAAATGGATATGTCCGTGTGCTAATCCTGACTGAAATCATGTCCTCACTCTCCAAGTTCTTCCACCCTATCCCCCTTACTTAACTCCTCTCTAAACTTTCAGGAGTTTGAGAGTCATCTAAGAACTGGGCTTTTACCAGTTAACTTTGTTCTGTCTGTATAACTTCATCCTGTGTTACTGTTACTTTTTTTTTATATAAGTCTAATATAGTAGTATGTAGTATAAGTTTATCTCCTATTTTTAGTATTTGTTTTGTATTGAAACATTTTTTTTTTTGTTTTTCCTACCTTGTATTTTTACTTATACTATGCCTAACGTGATAAATTGTTGTTTATTTGCCTGTACTGGAGCTTTTCTCCCCGGGCCTCTACTGAAAACGGATATTGTGTCCAGTTGGACTAGCCCGGTCAACAAATGTAAAATAAAAAAATAAATAATAAATAAGTAAACACCCACCAATAAAGATAATGTGGGAAAGGGAAAGGGAAAGTGAATGTCTGATTACATGGTCAGTTTGCCTAACAGCAACACACACACACACACACACACACACACACACACACACACACACACACACACACACACACACACACACAGTTAAATGATTTCAAGACTGTCAGACTGAAGAGTGCTTATTAAAATGAATGCTCTCGACATTCTTAATACTTACGATACCGTACTCAGGGCATGTATACAGACATATAAAACAATTTATATGTTCCCCCTGCATGATTATGTATAAAGTAATTGTCCTTTGATTTTATATCACAAACACACACAAGAATTTCTCTAACAGATGGTCTGGTATATTTTTCCAGTACTGACCTTAAGTAGTAATAAAGTACTGGTCTCAACGTTTTTACTACATTTCCCTCAAGTAAATAAAAGCAAATCAATTTTGCCGGCACAAATTCTACAAAGTGAGGCTTTTAAAGACCTCTGAATGTACTGACACCTTTGAACCCAGCACTTAAATAACACTAGTGGATGTGGATTATTAGAGGCTGAGTTCAATAGTATTTAAAATTAGAATCTTATGGGGACTTTTGGGGAAGGTGAGTTGATTCCTAGATCAAGTCTGATCCATACCTCCAACACTGTCACACTATGGTGAGCAAAGTAAGATACAGGCAAGCAAGGAAGGGTAAAACTGATCTTATCCTGAGTCCATGGTAAAGCAGCCTATGAAACAAGTGTAAAAATGTCTCCTTAAATTAAAATCGTTTGTATTAGTCTGCCGTTTTAAACTCACTGTAATGCAGAACAAGTATAAAATCCTCTACTTAACTGTTGTGAACAAACACTATACACCATGGAAAAGACCGCACCGAGGGCTTCCCATTTGAAGGCTGGCTTTGAAACGTACTTGGGGGATGGGGAAGAAATTTAGAAACAAGGTACTGTGCCAATTATTTATTTAAAATACACGTCTTCTTACTTCAAAACACACACTACCTACCAACTGAATGATTTAATGGAAAGTTTACAGGGGATGCCGCAGATAAGGTGCTGACATGATAACCATCCTTCCAGCTGTGTTAAGCCAAAACTACCACATTTTTTGTACTTGTTCTTTAATGGTGCAAAGACTTGCTGTAACAATAAGTACAGCTTGACTGGAAGCAGGTTACTTGCCTTTAATTCTGAATATTAAACAATACATTTATTAGTCACATACTGAATGTGACAAATAAACTCATTGTTTATCATTCAGAATTAAAGGCAAGTAACCTGAATCCAGTCAAGCTGTACTTATTCTTACAACTACTTAGTGATCTTAATATTTTTATGAATGTGCGCAAGTACCTTGGCCCGGGTACCCATTACAGAAGGCTCCTACCTGTTAGAACGCTGCTGGCAAACCTGTTGCATTAAATTCACATAACTTTCAAACCACTTTTCTTCACTGGACAATGAATCCAAAATTGTAAAGCATTGTGAACCTACCAGATATCCATGGTATCCACCCTGAATTCAACAAAGGCAGGTTAACATGTCTAGCCACCAGAATTGGCGCAGGAAAGGGAAAACAAGCAACTACCCAGCCACAAACATGGAAACTATGTTGAATCAACTGCAAATGCAGAAGACTCATTCTTTTCTTTTCTTTATTTTAATAGTGGGGAGCTGCTTCACTGCAAAAGCATAACATTTTATTTAATCTTTCCTACAGCAAGGCAGGAGGCAGACAGTGATCAAAATGCAAAAACGGGGGGGGGGGCGCCCATATCCCCTCACCCTACAGTTTCGGCACTTATAATGAAATGACACTAGACATGAAAGTGTGGTAAACTCTTTATACTTAAAAAGCTATGGCTGGGAGCATGGCATGGGCATGACAGAGGATCGCTGCTACATTTGTGGTGATTGTGCATACCCATGGTTGCCTACAAACTGGTCTGGATATTGTTTTGTAGGCTATATCACGATATTCAAGATTTTGAGAACTATTCAGCAGGCAGACTGAGAAATAAATGAGCAATTCACTGGGCAGAGCAAGCATTTTCAGTCTTTCCTCCTGGGAATGGAGTACAAAGGATGATGCTCGAAATCACCATGCTTGATCAAATTCTTCAGGAGCTAGCAAACCACACTTTGCATTACATCAGGATGGCAAATCAAGAAATTACTGAGATTCAAACTGTGGTATTACAAAACTGGCTGGCACTCGACATAATGCTAGCTGCCAGGGTGGATCATGTGTCCTAATAGGAAGTTGTTGTTATTTGTATATTAGTGACTATCATGATGAACAAAAAACACTAGCCAGTTTCATGGAGCAAAGAGCCAAAGATCTGTACAGTACAGCTAAACTATGGACACTTTTTGAATGGATGGGCAGTGCATTTGGTAACCTGGGAATTAGTATATTGCAAGGTATCCTTACAACAACTAGTATGATTCTTTTAATTGTTTTAATATTTTCTGTTCTAAAGACTGAGACTACATCCTGCTTAATCTTACCTGCATGCACAATGACACTTATAAAAGATAGCAAATGATTAAAAAAATTACCAAAGATGATGAGTATTATCATGCTGAAGCATATTTTATCAAATTAAGAAGAATCAAAATATAATTGTGGATGACACTCATAGTGTTAGAGGGTAATCTGTTATGGAAGGTTATTAAATCTCATGCTTATTCTTCACAAAATGCATATTAACTTATAGTTTCTCACAAATGAGTCAAATAAAATGCTTATAATATGTTTATGTCAAAAGAAAAATGAAAAACAGATGCATGATTATGCAAGATATACTTTCACATAAGTAGTAGGTTTATATTTCAATTGTCTTCCAATTGTATCCTCTGTACTGACAGACAGGTGAAGGCAAAGTAAGTGCTGAAGGAGTTAAGGGATGTTATGTTTAAAAGTGTCAGGTAGTTGAGGAAAGCAGATTAATCAGCAGTACACTCTGGCCTTCTCAGGCTGAGGGATGAGTCTTTTCAAGGATGTCTGTGGAAGAGTGTGCACTAGTATCATATACTAAAAGGCTGCAAACCAATAAATCTTAAGCACAGGTGGTCTATGGTTTAAAAAGGCATATTGTCAAGTGCTCACGTGAAGCTCTAAGTGAGGATCATGAGGACATAAAATATTTAAAAATGTTATTTGTTAAAAGCTTATGGTATGTCAAAGTTCTGCATGCATGAAATTGATAAGAAAAATATATAAATGAGGTATTTTCCTCTATTCTTTGAGACTTATCTGAAAATTTTAGTAGGCAGTCTCCTAGCACTGTTTATGGAATAAACAAGTACTTTGCAGATCCTGAATCGTTATTCTTAACTTAAGACAAGAAAGGTAAAAGTCTTTATTTATTTCTGAACTTTAACAATATGGAATGAAGATGAATGGGAAAGATGAAAGAGGCATACGAACAAAATAAAGGAAAATTGTCACTCTCTGTCTCTGTCATTTTCTTCTTCTCATACATTCACCTAACCTACCACCATTTCAAGCAAATGGGGCTTTAGTTTAATGTCTCATCCAAAGAACAGCAAACTCAGTAATGCAGTAACTACTCTACACTGCATTGCTGTAACAGCATTAAAAAAATGTCCTGTTACCTGATGTGGGAATACATCCAACAGTTTTCTAACCTTCCAGTAATACAGGCATATGTATTACCTGTTGAACAGTCGGTGGCACTTTAAATTTATAAACTCATACTGCTTTGCAAACTGTTGAAACTCAGAGGGCATGAATTGAAATCTGTCGTTCATCCTGGAAAATTGTCTTAAATTTGGATATGACTTGTTGACTCTTCATTATAGGTGGTTTGACTATTTCACTGCTCATTACTACCAGATACTAGTTCCTGTTATCTTCATTCCAGTCTGCTGCAAGTATTTGCCATGGCCTTTTCACAACTGTTTTATAATCAGAGATTATACAGTGACTCCCCATTAATATTCAAAAATGTGCACGTTGATTGGCCAGCCCAATCAGCATGCCCATTGTAAATCCCACAATATGCCAGCAGAAAAAGGTTTGGTCACCGGGACTTCTTTCCATTGGTATATTGTTTAAATTTTATTTTTATTTCTTAAAAAAATAAAAATAAAATCTTTAGCCCCGACTCCAGACATACCAGAGGGGCAGCTTGGACAAAATACTAGGGAAATCAGGTACGTTATGATATCCCTTGTATTGCTTCCATGCTGTCTCTCTCCTACCCCTAAACTACCCTAAAGTTTTTTTTTTAATTAAAAAAAAAAAAAAAAAAAAAAAAAAAGGAAAACAAAAATGGAGCAATGGAGACTTTCTTTTCTCCATTTCTTCCATTTCAAAGTATTGATGTACTAGGTATGCGTGGGAATGCAAGTTCCATACGCATGCGCAGTACATCAACACAAGGAAGCAGTATACTACCAGCCATGGAAGAACAGTAATGCGCTGTTATACAGACATTATTTAAGAAAAGTAAGTATTTTTTTTCTTAAATAATGTCATTGTATAATAGCAATAACCGACTCTGTGGTTGTGGTATACTGATATTTACCCATGGTTGACTTTATTTAATCACTCGGGCTTCCCCCTCATGATTAAGTCACGATAACCATGGGTAAATCTTAATTATACAACGGCCCCTCCCCATTAAATATTCTAAAACGTGCACGCTGATTGGTCAGCGTGCACGTTGTAAATCAGAGTTATAGTAATGGAAAAAGGTCCGGTCGCCCGGACTTTTTCCATTACTTTAACTCTTTTTTTTACAGCAATGTAGAATGCAAGATCTCCGTTGCTTCGCACTGTCTCGCTATGTTAAACTCATTTACCATAGCAAAACAGTTTTTAAAAAGCAACGGAGATCTTGCTTTCTCCGTTGCTTTTTTCTAAACTGTCTCACTATGTTAAATGGGTTTAACATAGCCAGACAGCTTTAAAAAAGCAACGGATATTCTCCGTTGCTTTTTTAAAGCTGTCTCGCTATGTTAAACTCATTTAACATAGCAAAACAGTTTTTAAAAAGCAACGGCGATCTTGCTTTCTCCGTTGCTTTTTTCAAAACTGTCTCGCGATCTTAAATGGGTTTAACATAGCGAGACAGCTTTAAAAAAGCAATGGATATTCTCTGTTGCTTTGTTTAAAGCTGTCTCGCTATGTTAAACTCATTTAACATAGCGAAACAGTTTTTAAAAAGCAACGGAGATCTTGCTTTCTCCGTTGCTTTTGCCCACAACTCTGATGTACTGCATAGGCATGTGCAGTACATCAGAACTGCCACAGAATACCAGACAGCTGCGAAAGGGCAGCAAGGAGGCATTATACAATGCCATTATTTAAGAAAAGTAATTTTTTTTTTCCTTAAATAATGTCATTGTATAATAGCAATAACCTACTTCTGGGTGTGGGTAATGCTGGATTTACCCACAGTTGGCTTTGTTTGGCCACTCGGGCTTCGCCCTCGTGACCAAACCACACCATCCATGGGTAAATCCAGCATTACCCACACCCAGGTGTGGGTTATTGCTATAATATACCAAATATACCACACCACATCGTTGGTTATTGCTTAATTATTTCCTCTGAGAATGTTCGTGTTTTCTGCAGAACTGACACATAAACATATCTTGGGTTCCTATCAGTTTGTCGAAACTTCAGCAGTTTGAACACCATATGTTCGAACTGTGAAGTTCGAAAACTGATTATCGCAAAGCCGCAGAACACCGAATTCTTTCCCAGGGAAAAAAATTGGTTGTACGTTTCTGTGGCTTCGCTATTTTCAGCACTGTGGTGGAAAGTTATGGTTCAGGTAAGTGTGCGATTGTGCGGATGTTGGGGTTAGGGTCACGGGTTAGGTGAGTTTGGTTTAGGGTGCGGGTGAGGTGGGTGTACGATAGTGACAGACTTTAGGGTTAGGGCAGGATAGGTGAGTTAGGGTTAGGGTGAGGGTCAGGTGATTGCACGATAGTGATAGACCTTAGGGTTAGGGTTTGGGTTAAGGTAAGTGGATAGATAGTATTGTATGTACAGTTTAGTGTAGGGTTAGATGTAGGATTTTAAGTGTATGTGTGTGGATTGCTGTTTTTTTGGTGTGCTTGTGTTGTGTGTGTGTTTCTTGGAACAGCGATTTTCTTTCCTCTGAAAAAAAATCAGTGTTCTAAGCCTTCGATGGTTTTGCACTTCGAGGTTAGAAGTACAAAAATATGGTGTTCGAACTTCTGCCGTTTCGTCAAAGTGATGTAGACCCACATATCTTACCATTTTAGTGTTGATCCTCTGTTCACTTTATCCAGTCAGCAACTCTCCTGTTTTAATTCTATAACAACAATTTCTGTGACTTCTCAGTCACTTTTGAGCAGTTTCTCACCAGTCTGAACTATTGCTGGGTAATGGGGTGTCAGTATGTTTTGCTTCAATTCATTCCAAAATGAATACCACATCACTGGGAAACCAGGACTGGTGTTTATTCATTTGTTGAACTTATTCTCCGTATCACTTCTACACAGTCATAAAGCACAGCACTGGTCACATCTTGTCAGGTTCTCAGTAAATTCAGTAGTAACTACCTGTTTTAGTACTCCTCCCGTGCACTATTGGTGAAAAGCCATTAGGTTTACATTGGCATGATCAGTCTATCACTGATCACAGTGATCATTGCGGTCATCACATTTTGCCCCAAGTAATATAAAACAAATGTGTAAACAATCTATTAAAGAAAATGTGTTAATGAGACTGGAAAAAGACTGCATCAGATACAGAAAAACCCATTGGTATACATTACTTCAGCAAATCTATCTTGGAAATTTCAAAGTCTAAAAGACCTAGATCAGTCTATGAAATATTACATTTTAAATGTGATAGTAAGGAGTCAGAGTCACTGTCCAAGATATAGGAAATATGAGAAACATGTAAACTCAAATTTATTACTGTTGACACAAGGTTAGGTGAAGTAGAGGGGGTTGGGGGGAGCATCTAAAATGGATCTCTAAGGACTAAAAAATAGGAGAAATTTGGCAACTGAAGTTTTCAGATGGCAAATGTAAACAAATTGCATTTAAGTCACAACAACCCTGCAGTGATTTATTTCCCCTGGTGTTGGGATAAAGTGATAGCAACAGAGCAGGAAAAGGAACTGAAAATGTTGATTACACCTGTAAAGGACCACAAGGGCAATAGCAGTATCAGACATAATTCTGGTATATAATCCATAATCCATAGAAGGCATAGAGATAAAAAGAGATTAATCAGCATAACACCAGGCATGGTCATGCCACAGCTTGACTGTATGCAGTTCTAGAAAATGTACAAACTAAAGAAGGGCAAAGGGCTGCTAGAAAAAAAAGGGCAGAGAAAAGCCACAGCAAAGCTACATGAATAAGATGGAAAAGGATAGCGGGTGTAAAAACCCAATTAAATGCAACTAATTCAGCAGCAGCATTTACTGAAAGTGTTTTTTGTTTGTGTGTTTTTTTTTATATGGGATGCAAACACACTCATCCCATTTATGACACACAGTGCAAACGCTGCACACACGCTTATTTAATGCAAACATCAAGAATACCGATTTGCTGAATCAAGTTCAGCTAGTCAGGTTTTGTTGAAATAAAATCTGTCATCTGAAACATAACTTCATATTCATTCCCGTCTGATCCAAATATCAGATGTGATTATATGCTAGGGGAATTGAAGATCTTTGTACTACAGATAAAAAAGTACATATGGTTGCATTAATTAACATCAATGAGATGGGAATGAATCATCATAAACAGAAAGTATAATGGGGAAAGGTGACCACATGTGGCAGATTACTAGGATCAACAGATAATTGTCATGGATGGATAGAACCCAACACTACTGACCTGGGATTAATTAATTTGCCTAGTACTGCAGGAGCAACTGACTTATGGCCAGAGAAGAAAGAATGTTCACTTATCTCAGGTTGGAGAAGAGAAACACATTCTGAGGAACATGTAACATGTTTGCCTAACCCAGTGGAGACTGGGAAGCCAAGGGAGGCATTTCCTTCCAGGGAGGTTGGGGATTCTGCAGCCCTATGCTAGTCATATAAATGAGTGACTTTCCTATGCAACTCTCATTGCATTCACTGTCCCATAAGTGTCACTGGACATGTGTGGAGTAAATGATTGGGCCAAGCCAGAAAACCACCCACTAAACATGACATAATTGTCATACTAATGGAAAGGAAAAAATTCTATGGCCTTCATCACAAGATGAGTGCATGGTTCACTGGAGTGACGTGGTTTGATACTGAGTAAAGAAGGCAGCACCAAAGAAGAAAAAAAAGAATGCACTGGGTCTTTAGTGATAGGATTGAAGAGCTAGAAAATAAACTAGAATAAGTGGTAGATGTAGAATCAATGGAGTCAATCAAGGGGGCATGTGGCAATTGGAAAAAGGAAGAAGGGGAGATGTTAAATGCACTTAAATGTGCAGACAGTCTTATTGTCTATATCTGACATCTGGTAAATATAATATAACCAGCACAAGGTTGCTAAAACTTAGTCAATGTTAAAAAAAGTCTAGAGTCAGCTATTAGATTTGGCTTTAAAGAAGGGACTATGCATATAATGCCCAATATATATGCATTTGTACATATGTAAGGCACAGTCCAGATGGACTGAACAACTGTGTGCACCTTAGCATATGGGTAGAAAAACAGGGATAAGCCACCATCTAATCACAGTGTCAGTATTTTTACAGGTATGCCTTGCACATTTACCATATAGAGTGATCAAAATATTATTGTGTACCACAGCATGTAATAACAGTCTACAAACATCTTTAGGCTTGACAAAACCTCACTGACCTTGCAAATATTGCTCCATTTATCTTATCCTGGCTTTTTCTCAATCCATCATCATGACAATATCAAGTCCATTTCTGTGTCCTGTCATCCTGAATGCTAGTCATCCTACTATGTGTTAAGTATGGCATACAATTGCTTTATTTTCTAGTGTTCATTTGCATTTCTGCTGGATACAAGCACTTGATGCATGTTGTCACTCACTAGAGGGTCAGATCCTGGCATATGCACATTGTACCTGTACTTTGCAGTCTAACAGCTACATACTATACTAAGGGATCAGAGCCTAATAGCTGCACACTATACCCATTTAGCTGACCCTGACATCTGCATACTGTACCCATGCCTCACACACTGCACCTGTGTATCTGACCCTGACATCTGCACACTGTACTCATGTCTCACACACTGCACCTGTGTATCTGACCCTAACAGCTGCACACTTTTCCCATACCTCATACACTGCATTTGTGCATCTGACCCTGACAGTTGGACACTGTTCCCATGCCTTACACACTGCACCCATGTGTCTGACCCTGTCATCTGCATACTGTGCCAATGCCTCACACACTGCATCCATGTATCTGACCATGACATCTGCACACTGTACACATGCCTTACACATTGCATGCATACATCTGATCCTGACAGCTGCACTCTGTACCTATGCCTCACACACTGCACCTGTGCATATGAAACTGATATCTACACACTGTACCCATGTCTCACACAATGCATCCATGCATCTGACCCTGACAGCTGCAGTCTGTACCTATGCCTCATACACTGCACCCGTGCATCTGAAACTGATATCTGCAGACTGTACCCATGCCTCACACACTGCATGCATGCATCTGACCCTGACAGCTGCACTCTGTACCTATGCCTCACACACTGCACCCATGCATCTGAAACTGATATCTGCAGACTGTACCCATGCCTCACACACTGCACCCATGCATCTGATGCTGACAGCTGTACTCTGTACCCATGCTTTACACACTGCACCTGTGCATATGAAACTGATATCTACACACTGTACCCATGCCTCACACAATGCATCCATGCATCTGACCCTGACAGCTGCAGTATGTACCTATGCCTCACACACTGCACCTGTGCATCTGACCCTGATATCTCAGACTGTACCCATGTCTCACACATTGACCCATGTATCTGACCCTGACAGCTGTACTCTGTACCCATGCCTCAGACTGCACCTGTGCATCTGTCCCTGACAGCTGTACACTGTACCTGTGCCACAGAGCCTGACAATTTTACAATAAATCCATTTCTCAGAGTCTGACCACTGAACACTGCAGCAGTGCATCAGAGTCTAACAACTAAATACCGAGCCCACCTATCACAACATGATAGTTTCTTTATATATATGCCTTAAAGCCTGAAAGCCACATACTGTTCTAGTGGATCCAAACCTGTCAGAAGGATATTACACACATATATCTAAGCCCAACAATTACACTCCTTATGGTTTATTGTAATACTTGCTATGATTTAGCTATTTGTTTTCCATTTTATAACACCCATAAGGGATTCAAATTGCTGGAGGATGTTTACCTGCTTACATCTGGCACTATAGTGCAAAAGACCCATATAAATAATTCAAGTGAAACTATACTGTTATGTGGCTTGTCAAGTACTTTTCCAGAAATGCTATATGGCTTATCTTGGACTATGTGAAAATGCAGCAGTCTGTATGCAGTGTTAATTGTTACATCCTCTTTGCCATGTCTGCATGCAGCTGTGTGTCTCTGCTTGTAATGGGTAGGCTAGTCTTCTCATTTGTTTTATACCTGCACAACAACCCATGTGTTGTGCCTTGATGTAGTACAGAATTGTTTAGGTATGACATGTCTTGTTTGTGGCTTTGCATCTTCAACGCAAAGCCATATTGCACTTGCCTAGCTGCATCTTGTCATCAAGTAAGTAACTATTCTCCCTTTTCCAGATGCCATGTATTGACGAATTTGTATATTACAGTTTGCTAATATTATCCACTGACCTGACATTTTTACCAACTTTAACTTCCTTAGCATCCAGCATATTAATGTAGCGCATCTCTGTGCTACAATTGCTTCCTATGCTGGTCTGCCTCTTTCAGTCATACTGCATTCCTGCTTGTCTCCTGCCAATAGTACCCTCCTTGTAGTCATGGGAATCTTTATTATAATTGTTTTATTTCTGCATTCTTATCACTTTGTTCTGTTCTTGTGTGTCTTACAGTTTATTTGTTATTAGCAAATAGACATAATATTTACTTAAACTTTATAGACATCAGGATGGTAATTCTGAAAAAAAAACAGTAAAACATTAAAAACAAAAAAAAGAAAGAAAAATAAAGAAATGAAAATCTGCATACTCTAATTGCTCAATATGGGGAGGTCAATTTGCTAGATGGTGAGAAATTCAGATCCATTGACAGGTGTTGTCAAAGTGAGATAGACCTCACTAGTGTTCCATTACAATGGCACCAAAATGAGCACTGTGCTGTCAGATCTGACTACCTTAGTATTCTCTGTAGTGGCCTCATGTATTGCTTAAGCAAAGACACACCTTACACACAAACACACATACACACAATCACAGACTCCCAGACATTCCAACATACATACAGACAAACTCATACCCTCATCCACAAACAAGATCCCACACTAGATCATACTAATGGAAACACTCTTCTATACACTCGCACATGCATTCTAACACATTAACATATATCCAGATTTACAATGTCCTACCTTACACTTTAGTACAACCAGCTAGGCAGACATACAGTCATATACACATTGTTATACTCATGCAGTATCATAGAGGCAAACTAAATACTCAAGCTGACACACATATACATACTAGCACACTCCTACCCCTATGTCCTCGCTTGAACTACCCATACCCCTAATACTTCAATAGGAGTGAATTGATGACTACTGTATTTTGAGTGTTCACACTTTTTCCAACTACAGTAACATTTTCCTCAGCTTAACAGTGCTCTAAATCAGACAGCTGAGCAAATTGGGAAATACTGGCATTTCTTTGGAAGATCAAAAGGCTAATTAGTATTAGCCATGTCCTCAGACTGATGTATTAGTATGCTCCTTTGCCCACAACACCACTCTCCATAAAGGGGTCTCAGCAATCCAGACCTCCATGTCAAAGCCCAGGTTTGTTCCAAATTAGTACTTAATGGTACCACTTACACTGATCCTGCTGACCTAGCCAACCTGCTAGCTGACAGGATCAGTGCAAACTTCACCCATTATCGCCCCCCAAAAGGCCCAGTTGACATCCCTGATACTTGTCCCACACCTTACATCTCCAGAGATCAAGTGTTAAAGGCCCTATTCAAGGCAAAGAACACAGCTTCCATGGGATATGATAATATCCCAGACTGTATTCTACACAATCTCCAGCAAGAACTAGCTATGCCATTGAGCACCATATTCAACCACAGCCTAATTACAGGCTTCATTCCAGCAGACTGGAGAAGCACCATTGTCATCCCCTTGCACAAAGGTAGTTCCACTACTGACCTGGGAAACTATAACCCCATTAGCTTGATAATTCTGATCTGTAAAGCCATGGAGTGTATTATTATGGCTCTCATAAGTAGGGACATATGCAATCTCCAAACACTTGACCCCACCCAATTCGAATTTGACAGGGGCAGGTCTTGCCTATTGACCCTAGTTGGCTTCTTTGAAACTGTCACCAAGGCCCTGGATGAGGAGAAGTCAGTGCATACAGCTTACCTTGACCTGGCCAAGGCCTTTGACACAATAACCCCACTCGGGCATTATCAAAAAGCAAACACAACTTAGTGTTAATCTCCATCTCGTCAGATGGGTGGACAACTGGCTCACAGATAGGATCCACAAGGTCAAAATAGGCACCACCACCTCCGACAGCAGACTTGTCACTAGTGGTGTCCCCCAGGGATCTGTCCTGGGACCCCTACTGTTTGGCATCTACTTTTCAGAGGTCCAGGCAAAGACAAAGGGTCTGTGGCTGACCAAGTTTGCAGATTACTCTAAGTTGGGTGCTGTCATTGATTCTGCAAATGACGTTAACATACTGCAAGAGGGTCTCACAACTACAAATAACTGGTGCCAAAGTCATGGCATTAAGTTAAATGCAAAAAAATGTATTATCATACCATTCGGCAAAAACATGGCCCCTACTGATTACCACATCAACGGCAACCTCCTAAGCACACAACCCGTGGAGATAGACCTGGGTACTCAGCTTAACAACAATCTCTCATTCGACCATCATGTGGCAGCAGTGGTCATAAAAGCCTTTTACTTGGTTCATCTCATAAGTAAAGGTATTACATCCAGAAAAAGGAGGTTATTACCTCTCTGTACCTTCCACCTCATTAGACTTATAATTGAGTATAATGCCCAATTTGGTATGTACCTCTCCAAACACCTGCACCAACTGGAAAGGCCACAAAGAGAATCCATGGCCTCCAACACCTCTCCTGTGTGGACAAGCTCAAATCGCTATCACTTTACTCTGTATCATACAGATTGCCAGAGGTGATCTGTGTTTCCCCTGCAAGGAAAATCAGACCCTGCCTTACTCTCCATATCTGTAAATCTAACTCCTCATACATTACCCACTCAAAAGGCCTAAATCTAATATGCGACATCAACAAAACCTGCTGGAGAGACAGGTTTGCCTCCCAGAGGCTGCCCCGTCTCTGGAATAGACTTCCCATACATGTCAAATGGATTACCTCGCTGGCCATCTTCAAACGCAACCTTGATGAGTGGATGGGAACTACAAATTTGTCCCAGGGCTTCCACCTTTGTCCCTCATTGACAGGGGTGACAGGTGCTGACTGAGGTTTCAGTTTTTGGGAATAAACCCTTGGCTAGGCTTGTAAGGACCCCAGGGCCATTAGCCTAATAACCTCCAATGAACCTAAGTGAAAAACCTCAGTGCTAGAGACGTCTGTGTACTGGAAAGGCTTAGTGCAATGCAATGTAGTCTGAGATAAGGCTTCTGCATCATATTAGGCATTTCTACAACCTAGAGAAATGCAGACTCTCTAGAAAGTTGAATTTTTCTGCTGTGAAAGTCCTTATCAGCTCTGTTATCCTGTGAATCAACTACTAAACTGAACATGTATGGTTTGAAACCTAATGAGTTCAAATTAAAAACAAAATGTCAAGCAGTTTCATCAGGACTGCTATGCAACTGTCTTTTTTTTAGTGACCATGCACATGTGTGTGTGTGTGTGTGTGTGTGTGTGTGTGTGTGTGTGTGTGTGTGTGTGTGTGTGTGTGCGTGTGTGCGTGTGTGCGTGTGTGCGTGTGTGTGTTTGTGTGTGTGTGTGTGTGTGTAAGTGCACATGCATGTCCAAGTGTGTAGACTGAAATGTGATAGCTATATTCAGTGATTCATTAATTATTATGCAGCTGTTTCTAAAAGTATAGCATGTCAAGCATTCCACTATAAATATGCAAAAAAGGGATTGTTTAACTAAAAAAATAATAGCAAACAGTTCTTAAAAAAAAACAGAAAAGAATAGAAGAAAGTGGCAATCTGCTAATCGCAATAGTGTCATTTAGAATGGACACTACAGGAAATAATGGACATATCAGACATTTGTGGAGACAGAGGTCACAAAACTCTTGAGTGGTCAGTTATTTCCTTTTATAGTTCACTCTGGATGTCATTATTCTTATTTATATGGTAGTATATTGCTGTGTGATTAACATGTGGATTTAGTTGTGCCAAATGGTTGATTGGAGGTACATCACATTCAGAATCATATACTTTGGCTCTGTCTGTAACTGTTCCTCCTGCACTTAGTATTTTTACAGTATATTCATGTGGAATTACCAGTGTGCCATGCTTGCTATTTCATCCTTAATCCCATTAGACAATTATGAAACATTTTTAAATGTGGAGAGAACAAAAGCTTCAGGAAAGAGCTTTCTAAAAATGACATGTCTAAATATTTTGAAATTTACTGGCTTTTAAAATTTACTTCTTAGCAGGCCCCCAGTACTTCTATCATCTGTAATACTTTAAAATTTACTATTAGAAGGACTAACTTCTTTGAGTAAACTATTATCTACTATTCTTTATCGGCTTCTACTACATGATTTTCTAAATGCTGTAAGTCTTTCCCATGTAAATCTGTTGTCAGCTTCATTACTTTTTCATTATCTTAGGAGCAATTTCTTATAACTAGTTAACTATGTCAGAATGTTTAACATGCCTTTCAATTCTTGCATGTGTATCTAGTCTGACCAGTTCACATACCCAGCTGACGAATACATAACTAAATATTATAACTGTGTATCTTGCTTTAAGAATTGGAGGTCACCAAAGGGTTGCAGTGGGAGGGCTGTCAGAGCTACGATACAAGAAGGGTGAATCATGCTCATATAATGCACATTATCAAGTATTGTATACAGTGCATTTGAAGCATACTATCATTTGCAGCCATTTATGTGAAGAATGATATGATTATCAGCATCTTGTCTGTTGGATTGCCTTATGTGTGCTTGAGTGAAGTGCCTGAATTACTGTAAGTAAATAGTCAATAAAAGATGTTAACCAGGTCAAATAAAAAATAAATTTAATTTAACAAAAAATTTTTAAATAAAAGTATAATATGTCTGTTGTGGGTTTAGCAAGGGGAGGGATTCCTCTTCCTGTTTATTATCAACAAATTCTGGGAATGTATCACAAGCATCAAAAGTTATGGATCTGTTCATATTTGGACTGCAGATAAAGCCCTTTACTGTAGCCATCAGCAACAGCAATTCCTGTAGTAATACAAAACACAGTGATAAATCAACATTCAAAATAAATGTAACATATATATCATGAGGACAAATACAATAAGTACAACTTAAACTCACTATTGATATTAAGCATGGTGTCTCAAACAATAAGGTAACAATAGCGGAGCAAAACTCTACAGTCACAGAAACTCAAAGAAGGGAAAAATCTCCACAAAAAGGGTTATCACTGCTGGTGGACACTTAGAAATCGGGTCTATATTACGACATAGAAACGTCATAATATCGAACACCTAAAAATCGATCAGTATTCATTGAAAAGCATTTCCGAAAATCGATGAATAGCTACAGGGCAAAGACTTGCCCCACAATTCAATGGAACTAAAGCTAAAACAAACCCACCCATGTGGGGGGCTGTACACCCCACCCCCCCAACTAAATATACCAACTCTCCAAGATTGCACTACAGTGGAGGAAAGGGCAACATTGTGTAGTTGACCAACTATATCTTTGCCCTGTACGTATTCATCAATTTACGCAAATGCATTTTGATGAATACTGGTTGATCATTAGGTGTTTGATATTACGACGTTTCGATGTTGTGAAATAGACCCTTAGAAATCACATCAATGGTTTTCTGTGTAAAACTGTGATTAACTTTATGTTTCTCAGTGTTTTTGTTTTCAGGCAACAGATGATAAAGGAATTTCAACTTCACTCCCAGTCCCAATACCCCTAATGACTGCACACATCAACAGTAACATATGAGAAACTTAAAAACTATCACAGAAAAGAAACTAATCCAGGGACCTTACAGAGCTCAACATAAATCTGTCTGATAACCCATTACATTTCAGATGTCTTAATTTCAAGCTAAATACTTTATGAAAAGGTACTAAAACAATATAAAAACATCTGTAAGGACCACACAACTGCATTTTACACAGAAATCACAATGAGTGAAGAAACACTTCCGCATACAAAATTTCCTATGATGCATTCAGAAATAGCAAAATACAAAAGATATTACAAGGCACCACTTTGAAGAAATTAGATTGTATTACATTTCTCTGTTCTTTAATGTGGATTTAACATTCAACCTCCCCTAACATCCCTACTTTTCCTCTTTCATGTTTTCTACCCTTTATACGCTATCTTGACTACCTACTTGCAGTCACTCTTCACAACCAGTTCTGGTAGAGTCATAAGACTACAACTACAAAAAAATTATTTTCAAAGAGCCAGGCAGAACTTACATGCTACAATCTGCTAGCTGTACATCTCCTCCCCCTTATCTTTCCTGTTCAGTATTACTCCTTCAGATCTCCATGAAACGCTCTGGTCCACAAGTACCACGATCCACCTCTCCCTTCTGGTTTCAGGTGAGAACAGTTCTAGCCCCTCTAGACTCATCATATTCCTTTTCCTGCATTCGACAAATATTTCTGGTAGCTTTTGTTTGGAATATTTTGACCAGTCTGGTGTCCATTCCACTGTTTTTAAGGTGTGGTCCAATCAGGGTCATGAAGAGTTAAACATTTGCTTCCATAATCTGTGCTATGTCTGTTTGGTGCTGCCACTGCCTTCCCAGGGATGCAACTCCAGTGTCGTCATCACCCATTGTATACTTCTCCCATTCTCTTGCCAGAAGTTCCTTTCTCCAAGCTGATACTTCACATCAGGGTTGCCATCGCAAAAACATAGCACTTTACATTTGTTTGCAGTGAATATCACTGAGGATTACTAGCTTCATAGGTTCATAGGTTCATAGGTTCATATTAGGCTATCTGCCCTAGGGCATTTATAAGCCTAGCCCAGAGTTTTGTGACTTTCGCCACCCCTTTAGTTTGAAGGATACTATGCCCATTATTTAGCTGTGCCTCTGTCAAGCAGTGACACTGAGGTGATCCCTGGGATATACCTGCGATCTCCCATCCATTGGTCAAGATTTCTCTTGAACAAAGCCAGCGAGGTGCTCTGCCTCACATGTACCGGGATTTTGTTCCACAGCATAGGGAGTCTCTGGGTGATGAATCTGTCCCTCCAGCGCGTCCTATTTATGACCGTGTCAAGGTTCAAGTCTCGTGCTCTTGTAGATTGGATGGATTTAGATTTTTTGAGGTGAAGCATGTTCATTAATTCCGGGTTGGACATGGCCTTGTATGTCAGGCACAGGTCACCTCTGAGCAGGCGGTAAGTGACTGAGTAGAGCTGGAGCTCCTTCAGTCGGGCAGCATAGGACATATTTTTGAGACCCTTTATCCTTTTGGTGAGGAACTTTTGGGGCCTTTCCAATTGCTGCAGGTGTCAGGTCAGATACATTCCAAATGGGGCATTGTATTCAATCATCAGTCTGATGAGTGATGAGTACAGGGGAATGATGACCTCCCTTGACCTAGATGTGAATCCCTTCATGATCAGGTGGGCAATGTAGAAGGTCTTCCTAACTACTTTGGCAATGTGGGTGTCAAATGAAAGGTTACTGTCAACCTGGGTCCCCAGATCCCTGATAACCTCTTCTGTGCTTAGTGGATTGCCACCTATATGGTAGCTGGGGGTAACCTTGTTTTTCCCGAAGGGTATGACAATGCATTTTTTAGTGTTTAACTTTAGGCCATGGCTTTGGCACCAGTTATCCATTTCTATGAGACCCTTCTGAAGGATATCTGTGTCTGATGTGTTTTCAGCTATGGCACCCAGTTTGCAATCTTCTGCAAACTTTGTCAGCCATAATCCTCCTGTGCTTGCCTGTACTTCTGAAAAGTAGATGCCGAACAAGAGTGGGCCCAGGACCGAGTCCTGTGGGACACCGCTTGTGACAGGCTTGGAATCAGACATGGCGCCAGCAACTCTGACCCTGTGGGTTCTGTCACTTAGCCAGTTTGCAACCCATCTTGTGACGTATGGGTTTACATTTAAGCTGGTGAGTTTTTCTATGATGCCCAAGTGGGGTATTGTGTCGAATGCCTTTGCCAGGTCAAGGTAGGCTGTGTGGACTGCCTTGCCCTCATCAATGGCCTTGGTGACTGCTTCGAAAAAGTCAACCAAGTTCAAGAGGCATGATCTGCCCTTGACAAAGCCAAATTGGGTTTGATCCAATGTCTGCAGGTCCCCTATGTCTTTATTTATGAGTTCCATTATGATCCTCTCCATAGCTTTGCAGACCAGGCTTGTCAAGCTGATGGGACGGTAGTTTCCAGGGTCGGTGGCACCAGCTGGTCCCATGGATGCTGTGTTTTTCGCCTTGGAGAGAGCTGTTCTCACCTGAGCATTTGAGATGTTTGGGAGGCTACAATCCTCTGGTATAGATATTTCTCCTTTTGGGGAGGAGGGGGGGGGAGAAATTTGCACTGAACCTGTCAGCCAGTATGTTGGCAATGTCTGTAGGTTTAGTGATCTTTACATAATTTTGAACTAGTTCTGAGCATATCTGGGAGTTTCCTCCCAGGTTTCTAACATAACTAAAAAAGGCTTTGTGATTGTCTTTTGAGTCCTTGGCGATTTTTCTTTCAAAATTTGCCTTGGATGATTTTATGAGAGCTATTAGTTTTTTACTTATAATGATCAAGGGTGTCTTCCCTTTTAGGGATTTTGCTCTATCTTGTAGTAGCTTTCTCCTTTTGTTGTAGAGCTTGTTTATGGCTGGGGTCCACCAGACTGGACGCTTGCCTTTAGTACAAGGAGTCTTTGTTTTGTTTGGGATTGCCTGATCCATGCAGTCCTGGAGGTGCTGGTAGAAGGCATCTGTATGTGATTCAGTGGCTTTAGTGATGGTTTCCGCTGGTTCGGGGGCCTTGAAAGAGACCACACCAGTCCTAAGAAGTGTGAAGTCGGCTTTAGAGAAGTGCTTCACTGTGGTCTTTTTTATCTGGGGTGGGGGCGGGATGTGGACTTCCAGTGAGATTAGTTTATGATCTGACCTCACCAATGAGGGGTATACCTCCGGTGTTGAACATTGTGACCCCATGTTCATGATGATGAGATCTAGTATGTTTTCGCCGCTTGTGGGCATGGTGACTAGTTGTTCCATGGCATTTGAGTTTATGAACTCTAGGAACCTTTGGGCTAGAGTGTTGGGGCTTGAGTAGTGATCCCAGTCTATATTTGGATAGTTGAAATCACCTAGTATGATGGTGTTTGGGGTTACATTTATCCCCTCCAGAGTTTTCAGGAAAGCTGTGTGAGGTTCCTGAGTTTGAGAGGGTGGCCTGTAACATGCTACAAATTGCAGAGCAGTCTTGCCTACGGTTAATTGCACCTGGATGGTCTCTGATGCATCGTGCATTGCCACCAACCTGGAGGTGAGGGTGTCTTTGATGAATATGGACACCCCTCCTCCTTTCTTGGTGTTGTACGGATTTTGGGGCCGGAACGCATGATATGAGGTAAAACCTGATAGTGCTGAGGTGCTCTCAGGAGCCTTGAACCAGGTTTCAGTCACAGCACAGACATCGATGTTCTCCATACTGAGAAGGGCTTCGAGTGCGTGCATCTTGAGGTTGAGACTTCTGGCATTGAGCAGCATTACCCTTAGTTTTTTTCCTTTGTTTTGTTCTAGGGTGGTAGGTTTAGAATTTGAGCCTTGCCTAAAAAAGGCACTATGGGGGTGGCAAGAGCCTTTGCCAATATCCGGAAGCCCAGGGTTGACAGGTGCAAACCATCCCTTGCGAAGCAGCGTGGCTTGTCCAGCATGTCATCCCAGGCAGACAGCCATTGGATCCCCTTTGAATGACACCAGAGATTAAGCCAATTATTAAAGCTGATCATCTTGTCTCTGTATTGTGGCATCATTCTTGGTGAAGGTAGGATACTGCTCAAGGTCAGGGTCATACCTGCCTGGGCTACATAATCAGAGAGCTCCTCTATGTCTCTTTTCATGTAGTCCAGGGAGGTGCGTCTCAGGTCGTTCACACCAGCATGGACAATGACTGAGTCATACTTGTACGTGCTGTCGAGTGACCTGAGTGCTTGCGTTATGTGGCGAATTCTAGCGCCCGACAGGCAACTTACTGTGACCTTCTCCTTGCTCAATCTGGTGAGTGGGACGTCAGTGTGTCTGACTATGGAGTCACCTATGACAAGAGTGTCTGGCATTGTGTTTGGCCTTAAGGGCTGTGACTGTTTGGCACACTGACTTTGTGGTCTATGTGTTGCAAGTGTCTTGGTCTGTGGTGGCAGTTGTTTGGGTGTCTGCTTTGGTGGCCTCTGCTGTTTTGGTAGGTTTTTGGTCAGAGCCTCTGAGTATGTCTTTATGTGTTTATGTGTATGATATGAAGTTGTGATAGTGCTATGTGAGACTGGGTCTGTGGTGTGTGTGGTTACCTTCTCCTCCTGTCTGGTCTTGCCAGTATTATGTTGAGAGAGCTCAGGCCTCTAGCCTGTAGGACAAATCCCTGTGGCACTTCACTAATAATTTCCTAATTCCTGACATTATCCCTCTAACCACAACCCTCACTGTCTTAACACTCAGGCATGCAGCTGCCCAGTTTGTCAGCCTTGCTCCATCTCTTGCACCATCTAGTATTCTACTCAGCCTTCTGTTTTTTTTTTTTTTGGACCAAGTCAAACAACTTAATGAGATCTAAGTTGAATATCTGTATAGGTCCATCCCTGTCAAGTTCACCAGTAACCTGGTCATATACCTGTAGCTGGCTTGACTGACAGCTCTTTCTGGACATAGACCCATGTTGGTTGTTGTCCTGGAGATTGCTGTCCTATAGAAATGCTACCAGTGTACCCTTCAGGATGCTCAACACTACTGTTGCTGTTAAGCTATGAGGCACCTTGATAGCCAACATGTTTCTATCTCCCCCTTGTAAAAGGTACTAGACTTGTTCTTTTCCGGTCCTTTGGTACTTTTGTATTAGCCAGTAATATGTGGGAAACCCCTATTATGGGGGTCTGCCAGCACATTAGTCTGATTTCTGAGGACTTCAAAATGTAGACCATTTGTTCCTTGTATATTTTATATTCCATAAGTTCAGTCATTTCCCTCTCTACTTCTTCAATTTTTATACTGTTGTCTGTCAGCTGTTTTCCATTTTCCCTACCTTCATCCCATGATGCCACCTTCTCTTTGCTTTCCTCTGCAAAAAAAATAGCTGTTATGTACCTCTGCTTTCTATCAGTCTTTGTAAATCTCCTTTTCACCTTTGTTCAGCCTGGCTGATGTTGTCCATCCATCCTTCTTTCTGCTACGTACCTAATACAAAACACCTTCCAACTCGATCCCTCCTGGTAACTCCCCTTCAGTTTCCTCATTTGCTGCTGTCACTACTTTTGTTAACTTTTTTTGAAGGCATTTTAGCACAGTGCCTCCTCTACATCCTTGCACTCTCTTTGCATCCTGGTATAATTCACTTATCTTGTTTACCTCTCATTGTTCTTCCAGTCTACAAAATCATCCTTGACTATGCCCAGTATTTATAGTCATTTGCAGAGATGCAACAGAGATACTCCTGATGTTTACAAATGAGAATAGCAAATGAAGAGATGCAAACAACAAATTGTATAACGCAGTATATGCTAATGAGATGTTCTTGCAATTCATAATCCAATATATGAGCAGTACACAAATCCACCAATAAAAGTGGTTTCACCTTTGCATCTGAGTTGCAATGAAAGAACTTGCCTCCAGCCATCCCTTCAGTGTTATGTTCACGTATGCACAAGTACAAGAATGAAATATTCCCCCACTAATCCCATCAACATCATGTACGAGTATGCACAAGTACCAAAATGAAACATTTTCCTAAGCAATCCATTCAGTAGTGTCACAAAATATGGACAAGCACCAAAAAGAAACATTTCCCCGTGCGATCCCCTGAGTAGTATGACCACGTTTGCACAAGTACCAAAATGAAACATTTTTCCCATTGATCCCTTTAGCAGTATGTCTAACTTTGCACAAATTCTGAAATGAAACATTTCCTCAAGGGAGGTCTTCAGTACTATGTCCAAGTATGCAAAAGCAGCAGAGTGAAACATTCCCCCAAGCAATCTCTTGAGCATTATGCACAATATGCACAAGTACCAAAATGAAACATTTTCCTAAGCAATCCCTTAAGTATGCACAAGCACAAAAATGAAACATTTCCACACATTTTCCCTTCAGTAGTATGTCTATGTATGCGCAAGCAGCCAAAGAAAACATTTTCCCAAGCAATCCCTTTGTAGCTTCACAAAGTATACTGAAGAACCAAAATTAAACATTTCCCAAAGTGATCCCTTCAGTGTTATGTCCAAATATGCACAAGCACCAAAACGCATCATTTCCACAATGGATCCCTTCAGGACTATGTACAAATATGCACAAGCACCAAATTAAACATTTCCCCAAGTAATCCCTTTAGTATTATGTCCAGGTATACACTAGCAACAAAATGAAACATTTCTTCCAATGATCCATTCAGTAGTATGTCCAAGCATTGACAAAAAACAAAATGAAACATTTCCCACACTAATACCTTCATTAGTATATCCAAATTTGCACAACTGCCAAAAATGAAACATTTCCCCCAACCATGCCTTCAGTAGACAGTCCATGTATGCACAAGTACTTCACTTACTTCAAAATGAAACAATGGCCTCAACAATCCCTTCACTAATCTGTCATGTATGTACAAGCATTTCACTGACTCGGAAATTAAATGTCTCCTCCAATGACCCCCTCAGTAGTTTGTCCTTGTATGCATAAAAACTAAAATACAATAAAAGTTTTCTTTAAGTAAATGAAGCAATTGTACCTCCTTTTAAAATGTATGGCAGTAAATATTCCTTTTTCCTTCCACTCACAGCTCTGTATTCTTATGGTAAATTGCTGCTTGCTAGCATAAGTTCAGGTACATTTACACATTTAGTATGCAAATGAGCTCATTTTAAGTTAATTTCTATGAATCCTGCTGATATGCAAATATGTAATGCCCCTTATGTATGTATTAACTGCCCCCTACATATTATGCCTTAAGCATATTAGTCTTTTGCAATAGGGAGGAGTGTTTAACAAACACCTCCACATTTTCGTAGTCATCCTGAAAGATTGTGATTTGCATAACCATGTAGCACTGCTCTTCATGGATTACCACTACAATAATGTGAAATCCTGGGCTATGAATACCTTCCTATGTTCTCAGCAAAGTCTTCTCATGTAAGACCACTACAGAATCATATTTGCCTCTTTAGTCTTAACTTTATCCCATACTCTAAATCACATAGCAGCATGATCACTGCTGACTAGTGGTACCTCAGTCAGAGGTATCCATGACACCCTCTGCACTCAACAGGATAATATGCAGAATACTATCCTCTCTGGTATAGCTTTTCATTAGCTGGATGAACTTTTCCTGCTCCAAGACCTCTAATAATTTTTCTTCTTTACCACAGAGCGTAGAATTAACCTGCTTGCTTTAGAAGATTCAGACTCCCCATGAGTATTACCCATTCCGTTTACTAATATACTCCTTTACTCTCACCCTCCAGTTTCTCATCCCCGCCTCTTAAACACCCACTACCTCTTCACTCCTTTCCTGTACCTTACGTGCCAGGGCAGATAAACAAGAACCAGATCTTGGCTGCATCTTTTCTGCATTCCTGTTTTGGTATTCTTTTGTTGACTTTAACCTTAACTTTTACCTCATTTGTAATGCCCTCCTATATGCTGTTTATTACTTTAGCACCCTCTATCCTGTCTCCGTCATTCCTGGGCAACCTATATTCAGGCACTTCCATGTATCAACCACTCTTGTCATTGACTCATTTTTCCTGTGATGCTAGTAAAGACTGCCACCTCGTCTGCATTGCTGCTTGCAGCTCCTCATTCTTCATTTCAAGATTCATTGCATAGCAAAGTGATATTAACCATCCACACTCTGAGTCACTCTTATTTGTTTATCTACAATGTTCTATATCTTTTTTTCTGTTTAACTACCGCCAAAACTCTTATCATCTCTTCTCCTTCTACATTTTTTCCTCCTTCCATCCTAGTTTAAATGTATGATCATGACTAACCCAGCACTAAGAACTGCTGTCCATTCTTGGTCAAACTGCAGCCTGTCTCTTGAATGGACATGGTCTCCCTGCCAGGTCTCGTCCCATCGCCATATGTGTCCTAAACCTTTCTTCCTTGTCGTCCTCTGCAGACAGTCATTAAACTCTCTAATTCTCTGTTTCTCCATGTACTGGCTGCTTGGTACAGGTAACACTTAAGAATTCTAGTTTCTTATCCCTCTTTTGACAGCCATCTCACTGGTCTGGCTTCCTTCCACCTCTTCTTTTCTGACATGTCAGTGTTGCTTTCACCCCTGACAATATTCATCTACTGTTCACATTAATCACCTTTTCCCACAGTTTACTGAGTCTAGGTCTGAGAGCAATGTCACTTAAATCTGCTCTCTGCTTTTTTTGTTTTCCTAGATTCCAACTCCACTTCATTTCCAGTGACCAAAGTTTTCTTTCCTTTCCTTCCACCCTACTTGCCTGTACCCTCTGATACAGTCTGCTCAGGGCATCTTGTTCTCTGTCTTTCTGCTCCCTACATTTTTCCCAACTTCCTCCTGTTGCCTCCTCCTTCTGTTTAGTCCCATTCAATCCCTCTGTGCCTAACAATCAGTCCACCACCATCTCTTGCTCCCAGATACTTCCCTAAATCTTCCCTGTTATCATGTTCTCCATACATCCATGGCCACCTCAGAGTTTCCTGAGTCAAAAGGCCAAATCCTGGTCAACTTACAAGATCTATCCTCGATCTTCCATTTGAGCCAGTGCTACTACATTCATGTCACATGCCTGGATCCTAATTTTTTTTAGCTAAATTTTATCATAGATGTGCTAAGCAAATGCCAGGCAATGTCAAACTGAAAGGTGAATAAGAATATATGTTAGGCAATTCTCATTTAATTTACCTTAAAGGTCCTTTTTTCAAAAGCAAAGGACTGCCTATGCTCACTAGCTACTTCTGATTATGTAGTTTTATGTTGTTTCAGAAGCAATCATTTAATCCTAGTAGCAAGCAGATAAAAGAGAGAATCACAAAGACACAGGTCTTTAGGAAATAAACAATGATTTCACAGCTAGCTATTTCTACACAACGTAAGAGCAGTTCAAAAAGAAATGCCTG
>NC_056733.1:1944665048-1944837548 GCF_019279795.1 Protopterus annectens
ACTCCTAGTTCAGCATCATAGGGGCCATGGGTACTGCTGAGGGACTATTCAGGCTCAGAATACAAATCTAAAGCATGGAATAGTGTTGCCAGGGCTTTGACCGGTACTACAGGTATCCCGCTCACTGGTGAACAATGTCAACACCACTTCGATGACCTCAGGTGGAGGAAGAAGAGATATCCTCATCCATTGGATTGGGGAATTTAAGACCAGGAACACCCAGAGTTGTGTAAGTATCAATTACAGTCACTACTTGTAAAAGTTAAAAGCTGAATAATGTCAAGAATGGTATTCATAATGGTATTCTGTTCTGTTCTGTTTTTTTCCACAGCTGCCACGAAGAGAGCTCTTAATGTCAGGACCCATGTTGCAAGATTGGGAAGGATGCAAGATGCATGTGGTATGCATGCATCAGGACAGTACTGTTATTGTAGCATTAAAAGTTGAAGAGAGCTTATTTGGTATTTAATACAGTTGTATCAAACTGACCATGCATATCGCAACTGTAAAATAAACTATGCATCCAATAGTCTGTATAGCAGCAGTTTCATATTCTCAAATAGACAGCATGCATCTCTTAACTATAAAAAGAAACTATGCATTCATTAGTCTGTAAGACAGATAACAGTACAGTATCAGAGAGCAGTTAGAGGTTGTGTGTTTAAAAACCATACTTCCCAAATATACAGTACTGTAATGTTTTCATCATTATTGCAATGTAACTTCAGACTTTTACCCCAGTTGCAGAAATGGCCTGCTGTAAACTATAATCAGTGTAATGTGGACATTCATATGTGCAATAAATGCACATATCACAGATTGCTTGGTGAAATCTCTACTAAAGTGTGCATCTGTTATGAACTGTGTAGTCTTAAAAGTAATAAATACATGTGTTAGGAGTTTGTAGTCTTAAAAGTAAAGGTAGCAGAATATAGTCAAATAATTGCATCAATGGTCTGTATGTCACATATGAAGTTACTAATGTTATCCCTCTTTTTTTCTCTCACCCAACCCCTATCTTTTCTTTTTTTTTTAAATTTTTTTTTGTCTTTATTTTTCTTTTTTCCCCACAGCTCAGTGCGGTAGGCCTGTCCCACAGGCTCCTCTTGCCCCCACTCCACAGGCTACAGCACTGCTACAAAGCGCATTTGGGATGCAACCTGGCATCCACCCCCCTGTGCTACCCCTGTACTACCTGGACTGTCAGGTAGTTTTGCCCCGGAGGATACACCAGTGGTTCCCTTTGTGAGCAGTGGTGGAGTTAGTAAATTTATCACCCATGATGAACTGCTAGGGTTGGTGAATAGGATCGTGCACCACACTGTTGGTGCACACCTATGCCAGATGGAGTGCCTGCTCTCCATCTTCGTTAAACAAACCAGCAAGAGAAGCAGACATTGGGCACTGCAGCCAGCAGTGCAGTGATGATACAATGATGACAGTCCTGATGATACAATGATGACAGTCCAGTGGATGAGGACTGGATTATCACTGTAAACCATCTTTATGTCTATGGGTCCTCGATGTCCCCACCCTCACCCCAACCATGGTGCTCAACCACATCCTGTGTCCTTCACCATCTCTGTGTCTTGCTCAGCATGTCATGTTTGTCCGTGATTGCTTTCTTACTTGTCCAACCTATCTGACCCAGACATACCTACATCCCTTCCCAACATCCCTCACTCTCCCCCAAAAAACAAAAAACGGACAACTGTCCCACAAAAAAATGTCCCATAGATAGCTCTCCATTTTTCAAGTGTGTCTTGTTGACACACTTGATTCAGTCCAGTTGGCTATACAACATTGCTGTGTTGTGGCCACTTCTATCCCAGGAGGTGACACTCCAAATTCAGTTAATATTCTGCATATATGATCAGTTTTTTTGACTGTTAAAGGAATGGATAGCTATGGTTCTTTCCTACATCCCTCCTGCATATTCCTGCACTGCTTTCAATTTGTTTCCCCCCTGCTTGCTCCTCGTTTCACAACTTTCCTATCTTCCCCATTTCTTTCCTTTAAAGAATTATTGCACAATGGTCCACACACTCAGACATGGCAGACCATGGGGACATAGTCCTGTGCTATTCATGAGGGGAACTCATCCATCAGACATCAGTCATGTTCAGGTAGCAGCCTTGTTAACTTTCAAAATATTCACAAGCTAAGAGCTGTTAACTGAACAAGAGGGACAACAATTTGTTCTCTAATGCACTGGTGGTCACATACAATTCTACCTCAAAAATGGTGAAAGATATTGTTAGGAACAACTGTAATATTCTGAAAGTGAATGAGGATTTTTTTTATCATTTTAGGGAGCACACTTTTTATTTTTAAGACAGGTAGGATTTATAAACATTCATTAGAACACCCTGAAATCTATCCTACAGGTACTTGTATTAAGAACACTAGAAAATGTGGTAGTGGTGAACAATGTTTACACATTTTTAGAAAAAGAATGTGCATACTGAGGGTTTCCTTACACCATTACTTTAGCACATGGCAACTGTACTTCTAAATAAATGGTTTATATAGCACTGTCTGAAGGATGTTCCTCTCACTATATTGCTAAAACTGAATGACAATTTAGGAAAATACTTTATGAGCATGTTTACGCTATTTTAAAACAAAACTCTAACAATGCCCTATTCAAACATACACAGGTGTGTACTAATTGGAAATTTAAGTTTGGTATATTGGAAGTGGTCCCACACTATGAACGTGCTTGTTCTTGGGAAACCAGAATTGAGTACACAAAACTGATGTGGTAGTTCAGATTGAATGCATGTAGCAATCGGGGCTTAAATGAACACACTTCCATTGTCTCAATACTCAAATCTAGAGCTGCCAGATTATGATGATTTTTAAAATATATTTATACAATTTTTAAACAAGCATTGTTATTTATATATTTATGTACACATTCCTTTTAGAAAACAACCTCTTCATGGTATTTTCCACATATATTTTCTATGTATACATTTTCTATACTATGTAGATAGTATTGATACATGTTGAATTAATTTCTTTGACTACAATTGGTTATTCTATGTCTCATGATTTGTTTAACAAGTTATTTAAACTGGTTCAAGTATTTAGAAAATTGTTCTGATAAAGTTCGACTGATTTTTAGGGATGAAAATGCTTAACCATTTTTTACTTTCAGTTTATGTCTATGGAATTTCAAATTTGTACATTTGGAAACTGAGTCTAAATTTTCACTTTGAAATCCAGCATTTATACAAGACACTACATGAGCCTTTTGTTTTTTGTTTGCTTTATTGGTCTGTGGCTGCATGGTCACATGCTACAAGTGTTTGGTATTTCTTGAAATTTCAATGATGCTTTTACAGGTAAAATGTCAACTCAAGGTGTCTGCATCTATACAAGTCACTACCAAACAGTTAAGTAGGAAATTAATAAGTAGACCCTGATGATTGTATGTAGACATATATTCTGAACTTAGGTTAGACAACATTAAATCAAGCATTACTTGCTGAAAAGAAAAAAATAATTAGCTTGTGAAGAATTATAAAAAGAAGGGAGTTATGTGAATGGCTACTGCCTGTCTACTACTAGTGATGGTCTCACCATAGCTTTACACTGCTGGGATGCAATGCTCCTTTTCTTCTTCTCTCACAAGAAACAAAACAGTAGTACCAATTCCAAGATGATAATCAGGCCAGAGGCTGTTTGCTGATCCATGATCTTGTCATTGATGATGCCAGGGTCTGTAGACTTGTTGTCGCCTTTTTCTGGTAGATGCCTTGAAGAGCAACCAGCCTGATCAGGAAAGTCAAACACAGATACATCCCAACCAGAAACAGTCTAGAATCAAGGCACTTTGTTCTTTCTCCCAATTAGGAGCAAAATATAAGCACAAATTCCAAGCTGGCACATATAAATCAGTTATTAGGCTTTATAGTGATCAGCAGTCTCCATGAAAATATGTTTCTATGGATTTCTCTTACCAGGATCAGAACAGAAGCAGTAATTCCAAGATAACTATTGAGAAGCAGAATGTGGGTTCTCCAATAACTGGTGGCCTTTGATATTGCAGATTTTAGGTAAGATGGATGTATGATTTTGGCTCTGGGCATACACTTTTCATGACTCCAATCCAATCAAAATGTATGAACGTCTTCATCCTCACTGTCTTCCCTTCTTGTAATGGATTAAGTGGTTTGCTAGACTTATCATAATAGGACTTCTGGGACAAATGCCCAGCTTTCACTGCTGTGCTGTTCATAGCACAGAGAACTGACAGATTGCTACTAATTGATAGTGTGGCTCTGGTTTGTCTCGACAAAAGCCTTTGTGCAGGTGAACCAAGATGTTTATCAGGAGGAACATTTCTGAGATTCAGGAGATTCAGAGAAACATCATTATTGTCTCATTTCAACTTCTTTAATAACTGTTTTGCACTTTGAAATGCATGTTCTGCCAAACCATTTGACTGTGGGTACTCATGCTACTTGTAACATGAATAAAGTCTCAATCTTCAGCAAATCTGTTGAACTGCTGGCTTATCAACTGTATACCATTGTCAGACATAACTTTTTATGGACTACCACGGACTGCAAAATGACGCTTCAACTTAGTACTGACAGTACTGAACACTAGATTAGGAAGTAGGTCAATCTCAAACCTATCTGAATAAGAGTCTACTAACACCAAGTAATGCTGACCCTTCCATTTGAAAGCCACTATAACACACAGAACAAGATGAAAGTACTTTCTCGATATCCTTTGTCATAGAAGGCCAAAGTACTATTCCTC
Source organism: Protopterus annectens (assembly GCF_019279795.1). Taxonomy (NCBI): domain Eukaryota; kingdom Metazoa; phylum Chordata; order Ceratodontiformes; family Protopteridae; genus Protopterus; species Protopterus annectens. The sequence goes on from NC_056733.1 coordinate 1,944,669,825, forward strand.
TCACTCTTCTTTTATTAGAATCAGTTCTTGGGTGGCCACAGTGCAAGATGGTAATATACTCTTGTTGCAAGTATTTTGGTTTTGTACCTTTCATGATGATACCATTGTAAAACAAAATCTCATCTTTGTAAGGAAGATACAGCTGCACTTCTACTGGTAAACAAGACTGCTTTGAAGGCCATCCTCGACTGATAAAGTTGTTGAGCTTCTGAAGCAGTGGATCTGAGGCTGTGTGACTTCTAAGCTCATCAGGACATATGGAAGACAAATTCCTCAATTCCATGACTTCAAAATCGAGCTTTTCATTTTCATGCTGTTCAGAAGAATTTCTGGGCGATCTGGATAAAGTATCAGCAAGATAAAGAAGTTTGGCTTTTGTGTAGACAAGATTGAAATTATACTTTTGCAATTTCAACGTCATGCATTGCAGTCTGGCAGGAGCTGTATGCATAGGCTCTCTCAAAATAGTGACTAGAGGACGGTGGTCAGTTTTGATTTGAACTGGGCGGCCATAACTATAATCATGAAACTTTGAACATGCAAACACAATTGCCAAGAGCTCCTTCTCTATCTGTGCATACTGCATCTCAGTTTGGGTTAGAGTTCTGGATGCACAGGCTACTGGTCTATCCTCTTGAAGAATGACTGTGCCAAGACCAAATTTCAAAGCATCACAAGAAAGAGTTACTGGTTTGTGAACATCATAGTATCTGAGAGTTGGTTGACTGGCAATTCTTTGTTCAGGACAACAAATGCTCTTTGGTGTTGTTCTGACTAGGACCAGGATACATCTGTGCATGTCAACTCTCTGAGCAGTGCTGAAAGTTGGCTCAAGTCTGGAATGAACTTGCCTATATAGTTAATCATGCCAAGAAAATGTTCTAAGGCTTGAACATTGTCTGGAGCTGGCATCTTAAGAACTCCTGTTTGCTTGGAAAGATCTGGTCATCAACCCGAACTGGTAAACAAATAACCAACATAAGTAACTTCTCATAGACTGAATTTGCACTTCTGATGATTCAGCTTAAGATTCAGTTTACTTGCTCTTTCCAGAAATTTCTTGAGGTTTATATCATGCTCAGCTTCACCATTACCTCCTACTAGAATATCATCCACTATAATAGCACAGGGATAACCAGAAACAATTTGTTCCATGGCATGCTGGAAGACTTCACTAGCAGAATGTATCCCAAATGGCATTCTCAAAAATCTCTCCCTGCCAAAAGGAGTACTGAAAATGGTTAGCAATAAGGATTTTTGGTCAAGCAAAATTGGCCAAAATGAACTCTTTGCATTCAAAACAGAAAAAGCAGTGACATTTTGCATAAGGGCAGTGAAGTCTTTGACTGTATGCATTGGATCATGGGGTCTTTTCAGTGCTTTGTTCAAATCTCTTGTATCAATTCATATTTTGATATCATCAGAGTTTTTCTTATGAGCTGCCACCATGGAAGATACCCATTCAGTCTGATCATTAACTTGACAAATCACACCTTGCTGCACCATTTTATCTAGCTCGGTCTCGACTCTGTTCTGCATTGCTACTGGAACTTTCTGAGCTGGTCTGACAACTAGGCTGACTTCAGGGACTAACGTAATGGAGTACACAACTGGAATTTTGCCTAGTTTGTTTAGGAAAAGATCAGCATAGGTAGAGAAAATAGTCTAGGAAAAATTAAAACAGTGGTCTTTTAAGCTTACATGGTGGACTTCCTTGTTAAATGAAAGTAGTTCCATTTCCAAAATGTCTCTGAGGCCTAATAATGACTGTACATGCCTTTTGACTATGTAAAATTGCAAGTCATAGCTGTTCCCAGCAGATTAAAGAGAAAGCACCTTCAGTTTCAATTTCTTCACCACCATAAGCAACAAGCTTTACACATTTTGTCGAATCAAGATTTTCACTAGCACATAATCTAGCAAATGTTTCTGCTGACATAACATCACACTTTGAACCTGTGTCAACTTTGAGTTCTATGGGTCTTCCATTTATCTGAACAGTACAAAATACTTCATTCTTTGCCCATAAATGTACTGCATTGACTGCTTTATTAAGCACAGACACACCAAAAACATAAAAAGTAGGGCCACAGCTTTCTTATTGATCAACTTGTCTCCTGAGTGTGTTCTTTTAATAAATGAATGAGCCTATTTTGATTTACAAAATCTTAGGAAATGATTCCACTTTTTACATCTGTGGCATTGCTGATCAAAAGCTAAGCACCTTTCTCTTTTAGACACATGATTGCCACCAGTTACAACAGTTAACTATGAAGCTAGGTGAGAGCACATGCTTTGAGTTTTCTGACTCACCCTTGTGCTTTACTGAGACTGTGCATGCTCTGGAATTTACTAGAAAGCTACAGGGTTTACCTGGGAGTGTTACAGGATTCACATTTGTTGCCATGTGGTTGGACCTGTTTCTTTTAACCAAGTGCTGCATACTATCAACATTAGCTTTAGAAGATACTGGAAGCATGCATTTCTCATTTGTAAGCATATTTCTGTGCTTTTCTGTGAGCTCATATATCTGACAAATCTCAATGGCCTTATTCAAAGCTAAACCACTATCATGAATCAATATTTCTCACAGTATCACATTTAATACTGCACACAAGTCTATCTTTTATCAACTCATCCCTTAAATCACCAAATCTGTACATTTTAGCTTTATTTCTCAAGTCAATTATATATAGGTTCATAGGCTCATAGGTGGGTACTAGGCTATCTGCCTGAAGGCTTTTATATACCTGGCCAGAATGTGTTGGCTTTCGCCATCCCCTTAGATTAGTTCCCTGTGCCTCTGTCCAGCAGAGCCACTGAAGTGATCCCCGAGGTAAACTTTCTGTTTCCCATCCACTCGTCAAGGTTTCTTTTGAAGAGTGTTAGTCAGGAGCTTTGCCTAATGTAGATTGCGATCTTGTTCCAAAGCATGGGATGTCTCTGGGACAGGAATCTATCCCTCCAGCACATCCTATTGATTGTTATGGTGAGGTTTAGATCCCTAGAGAGTGTGGCTCGAGTGGATAAGGTTTTCTTTAGGTGGAACATGCCCATCAATTCTGGGTTGGACATGGCCTTTTATGTCAGGCAGAGATCACCTCTGAGTAGGCGGTATGCAACCAAGTACAACTGGAGATTCTTCCATCGAGCTACGTAGGGCATCTGTTTGAGGCTAGTGATCATCTTGGTGAGGTACTTCTGTGGTCTTTCCAGCTGTTGCAGGTGTCTTGTAAGATACATCCTGAATGGGGCATTGTACTGTAAGATGGGTCTGATGAGTGATGAGTAGAGGGGCACAATGACCTCTTTTGATCTGGATGCAAACCCTTTTGTGATTAGGTGGGCCACGTAGAAGGATTTTCTAACCACTTTGGCAAAGTGGTTATGAAAGGTGAGATTACTATCTACTTGGGTCACCAGATCCCTTATTATGTCTTCTGTATTTAGGGGACTACCACCTGTGTGGTAGTTTGTGGTACTTTGTTTTTTCCAAAGGGGATGACTATGCACTTTTTGGCAATTAGCTTGAGGCCATGATTTTGAAACCAGGTATCCATCTCAATAAGACCCATTTGGAGGATGTCTGTGTCAGCTGGAGAGTCAATTATAGCCCCTAGTTTGCAGTCATCTGCGAACGTGGTCAGCCATAGTCCTCCTGTGCTTGCCTGTACCTCCGAGAAGTATATGTCGAATAGGAGGGGACCTAGGACTGATCTCTGGGGAATGCCACTTGTAACCGGTTTAGAGTCAGACCTAGCTCCCGCAACTCTCACCATGTGGGTTCTGTCCATAAGCCAGTTGGCAACCCATCTTGTGATGTAGGGATTTATGTTCAGGCTGGTGAGCTTGTCTATAATACCAGAATGGGGAATGGTGTCAAAGGCCTTAGCAAGGTCTAGGTAGGCTGTGTGAACCATCTTTCCCTCATCTATAGCCTTGGTAACTGTGTCAAAGAAGTCCACCAGGTTTAGGATGCATGATCTGCCCTTAACAAAGCCAAACTGGGTAGGGTCCAGTGTTTGGAGGTTCCCAGTCTCTCTGTTAATGAGTTCCATGATGATGTGCTCCATAGCCTTGCAGACCAAGCTAGTCAGGCTTATAGGGTCATTGTTCCCGAGGTCTGTTGTGGCTCTACCTTTGTGGAGCGTAATAACCGTTGCTGTACATGCCTCTATGGGTATGTAGCCTGTGTAGAGGCTGAGTTTGAACAGAGTGTTTAGGTGAGGGGTTAGTTCATCTTTGAGCTTGTGTAGGACTCAGCCTGGGACACCATCCGGTCCCATTGATGCTGTGTTTTTGGCTTTGGAGAGGGCTGTTCTAACCTGAGTGTCTGTGATTTCAGGGACTCTACAATCTTCTGGTATGGTTATGGGCCCTTTTGGGGGTGAGAGGGGGGTGAAGTTTGCACTGAACCTGTCTGCCAGGATGTTGGCGATATCGGTCAGTTCAGTGTATTTTGTGCCATTCTGCACTAACTCCGAGCAGATAAGTTTCACCAGGCTTTTGATCCCTTGTGTAAAATAAGTGCCTTACTATTGTAATATTTGTTAGGGGTTACACATTTCTCTAAATTTACATTTTAAGCACTCAGGGTCTTCCCTTGATTCAGCTGGTCCTACTATATGGCAGTTCTCTCCCTCCCCTGCAAACACAGCAGGTGCATACATAAATGAATGCTCTCTTTCTATGGTCTCTGAACCAGCTAAATTAAGCAGCATAAATGCCTTTGTATGTGCATCTTTATCAGAAAATGCAACCTGTATGAAAATATCATACTCTTGCTCAAACACTCTCCAGTTCTCTGCAATATTATTATCCAATACAAGTGAACCAGGTTTTCGAAATCCTTCAGCCATGCCAACAAAGTATGCATAAACACACTGCATATATGGCCCTTGTAATTATATATGAACATGCATACACACCACATACTTGTAATAACATTCAAATGCACAATAAACTCTTTGAAATACTGTACTTTGTGAAATATGCTCTGAAATCACTGTATTTTATGAAATAACTGTACTGTAACACTGCACAAACTTATGAACACTGTATATACTTTGGATATCTTGAATAACTAATTAATCCGAAAAAGTAGCACATGGCGAAAAAATGTGGTTGCGTTCCTTATTTTATACATTTTATGTAAATCAGACATTATTTCAAACATTTTCATACATATTTTGAATATTTTTAAAATATGTAGCAGTTTTGGACATTTCCTTTTACTAGAAATTAATTTTGCGTGTTCTGAGTGCTTCATTTTATATTCTTTGAGTAAGAAATCATTTAAGCAAGTTTTAGTACCTGGAATTAATTAATGATAGATGTCATTGAGATGCACACAGGCAGCTAGGTAAACTGAAGGGCTGGGGTCAGATCAAGTCTGAGGAACCAGGATACTGCATTGTGAAATGATGTGACAGAGAGTTGTGGTGAGAGATTCAAGGTGGTGCTTGGATGATGGGAGGAAGAGTCTAGGGAAAGTCTCAGAAAGCCAACCAACCTTGCTGAAAGGGAACACCTGAGGGTCATTGCAGACAAATGCAAAGTACTTCCCCAGGGGCATTATATCCCTGGGTTAAAGTGTAAGGGGGGAGTGTCCAACTGATAGCAATGGAGTGGAAAATGGACTGTACTATTAGTGGCAGAATTCAGATGACAGTGGCATACACCCAAAATGCTACAGTGTCCTCAGTTTGATAAACCGTCCAAGCAAAGAGTTAATGCTTGTGTTCTAATTGGTTCTTAAATATTTTTTGCAGTTCTGGAGGTTTAACAGCATGAAAGCCATCAGTCTTCTGGAAGGACTCCAAAGGACAACTGTTATAAGTATTCAGGGGATCGATGAGAAAATTATATAACCAGCCCCTGGCACTGCTACACCTGTTCTTACTCAATGCCAGACAATAGAGTGGATGTGCTATTGTGGCACATGATCATGTCAAAGAAGTTTGAATGTTTTTTTTTCTAAATGGAAAAAGCAGGGGATGGAAGATGAACCACAGTTAGTAGATTTTAGACACCAGCTACATTTTATGAGACAACTGTAGACTAATGGAATGAACTACTGGAATATGTGGTCTAAAGAGAATCCACAAAGGAATTCAAGAGGGCAAATAGTAGTTGAAGAAGGGGTAGAAAGAGAGACAGGGATAGAAATGAAGTGGAATTTGTAATGCATAAAGGTAAGACTATATAGTACTATCTGGGAACAAAAGAACAGTCCTGCTGTTGCTACCACTACCACACCTTTATTAACTTCTTCAGCACCGTAGCTGTATGATATCATTGAAGTATATTGTCCTCAATTACAAAGTTTAAGCAACAAAATTAAAGGGTTAACCAAAGGAATAACATTACCATTAAAAGATGGGGGTTAACATAATAACTTAGATGCTTACCTTACAAACAAGTGGCACAAGGTTTGATTCTCACTAAGTCAAACTGGCTAAGCTTAAAATGATCCACAATTGCAGATAACCTAGTACTTACCTATGAAAGGCCTAAAATGTACTCAAAGCATGGGAAGTGCAAATCAAAACTTGATTATTTAAAGAAAAAGTCACTTAGACAAGAGCATTCAGTAACATAAAACTATTGCTTCTGTCTTCTACCTTCCATCTTCTATCGCCCACAAACTAGTAAACCTTCCACTGAATGTCCCATCCCTCCAGAATCTACTCCAACCCTATCGCACCACCAGACCACTAAGATCCAGCAACAAAAATCACTTGCAGATCACTAAAGCCAATAACTCTGCTGGTGAAGCAGTATTCTCTTGCACCATAGCCAAATTATGGAACTCCATCCCACCCACAATTACTTCCATACCATCATGCACCCACTTCAAAACTTTACTAAAAGCTCACCTAAAAACATGCTGGCTATGCCCTTGCAACTCCCACTCTGTATATCACTCACCCCATCCAACCACTACCTTTCTTTCCACTCCACTAACTATCTTGATTATAGCAAGCTCAGATGCTCATAAGCCTAGTACTTATTATGCAGCAGGAACTTCTTATTGTAACATTTGTTAGTATCTGTTATGTACTTCACAGATAAAGATTCTAGTTGTCTACTGATGTACTATGTTCTTCATCTGTAAATATGTTGTAAGTAATTGCTATGTAAATTGTTAATCGCTATGTAATCCAATGTAACTACTGTCTGTTTGTTTTAACTGTGGAGCTTTTCTCCCCGGGCCTTCACTGAAAATGGACCTACGTCCAGTCGGACACTGCCAGTCAACAAATATAAATAAATAAATAAAATAAATAAATAATCTTCTCCACATATTTTTAAATTTGTTGCCTGTTCTACCTGTTGAATGTTTTAAGACATAAGTAACTTCATACTAAAGAATTCATGTCTCTTCTATGAACATTATCAGAGGTTTACCTATAGCCTTGCTAAGATTGTCATTCATTATTTCATTTCACTAATATGCTTATATTCCTGAATTTTAAAACCGCATATTGTATTTCCCATGCTATAAAGACATCAGCAAGGTGGAAAAGAAAACAGTTAAGTGTTGGAAGTGCTTTTCTGTGCCCTTTCCTTTAAATAGATTGTGGTTCCCTCCCAGTATTGTGACTGCCTCTTAAAGATTAAGCAATTTTAATAAATAAAGTTATTCCACTGACTGATTGTTTAATTAATAATTTTATGTAAACATATTACTCAGCACAGTATAATTGCATGAATACCTGCAACATTTGTGGTCAAAGTTGATAAAAATTGATGGTTCTAAAAGCAGCTGAAGTGATCACCTTTTTATATTGAGACCTTGTAATTCTTTTTCTTATAAGTTTATTGTATCCTTCTGTATCTGTGCAAATGTAATATAATGTGACATATTCACGGTACATTAAAAAGTGAATGGATTTGATTTCATAATTTGACAGAAATAGATCACTGAAGCAAAAGGTGTAGTGCATCTGTGAATATCCACTACTGCAAAAAAAATGAAATATGGGCCAAACAGTGACAGTGATGGACTGCAGGGATCAAGAGTAAATCAGTAATTCTGCTTTCATAGTTACGACTCACTGTTAAGTAGCATAGGATAATTAGTTATATTGGGTAGTTCTAAGTAATAGTTTATGAGGACATTCTGTTAAGATTGTAAGATCATATGTCATTACCTGACTTTCACGGACTAATTATTCAAATTTAGTCTGCTAAGGTAAAATATCTTTTATTTGATACCTTTCCACAATAACTGTCTCAATGCTAACATTTCAAACTTTTTTTAAATGAAGTAGGCAGACAACAAACACATTTGCTGGGATTTAAAAAAGTTTCCTGCATCACAGTAAGTGAATTGGTGTGATGAGTGGCCATGTCCAGAGTCTGTGTGATTCAGAGAAATGGGCTTGTCAATGCATGCAGGCTACGAAGTATGGGTGGGCATGGTATATACTAATGCCCACATAATGATATGGTCTTAAGTAGCATTATTAAAATGAGCTTCTATATGTACGCTAATGAGGAAAAGCAAGAGAGTAGAGCAATTCGAAATGTATAAATGCTTATAATGGGGCTTCACCCACAGTATATTTGAACTCTATTGAACGACTGAACTCAGAGTAAAGAAATCACTAAAAGTGTTATGTGTTGCTGCCACATTGTTCAATGTTTATCTACAAGTGGCTTTTATAGTTGTTGCTATGTCTGCTGCTGTGTAGCATTAATCCTAGAGGTGCCAGATCATCTGACCCCTCTTAACATTCATGGCCCCCATGACACCGACCCTGTGGACCAGCACCATGTAGATAAGACCACCATCCAAGAAACTGTGGAAATGAGTTGGCGCCATCTGCAGCACCACTGGATTATTGGATTACCTTTCCCTGTGGATACAAAGATATGTGTGGTTTTACTTGTATTAGCTACAGGAACCTGTCAATGATTTACTGGGGACACAGTGGTAGTATCTTGGGTATCTGCCTCAAGAATACTTCATTAGTTTTTCAATAGCATTCTTCAGCATGTGGGGGAGCATTTGTGGTTTCCATGTACACAGAGGTTAAAGCCAACACCATGCATGATTTCTATGATGTAGCCTATTACCATGAAGTGTTAGGGGACATAGATTGTTCTCAGAATGAAATAAAAGCCTCCTAGCATTGAGCTGGAGCCTCAAAGGCTATCACTCCCTCAACTGCCAAGTGGTTTGTAATGTACAGGGTATCATCTATAATGTGTCTGCACACCACATGGGCAGTTATCACTACTTCCACAAGTAGCATAGCTGTAACTGGATATGCCCTGTAGCCCAGGTTCATAGCACCCATATGAAATCTACAAAATCAAACAGGCTATTGAGTCAACCATGTTCAATTACAAGCAGAAAACATTAATGAGTGTACATTTCAGTTGCTGAAGACACATTGTCACTGTCTGGATTGATCCAGTGGTGCCCTGCAGTATGACCATGGCACATGTACAAACATATTGCAGGTATATGCAATATTTTATAATATCATTCTTAGGAAGCAGTTACAGCAGAGTGGGCACTTGCAGGGGCAACAGTGCCCAGAACATCAGACAATGGAGGCTGAGCCAGACAAGGGGTGAGTGGAGGAACCAGCAGCGGGAAATGAGTATGCAAGATGGAGGTGGGTGCTGTATACTGTAGCACTGGCAATGAGGCAACAGCTTGCACATATCTTCAGGACATAGTAGACAAGTGTAGGTCAGATACAGTGCAGTAAGAATCTTAAATGCAAAAACAACTCCAGGCTGTGCAAACTAATGCATAGGCTGTACACACTGTGCATGAGACATGGACAACCCAAGTGACAATGTACAAAGGCAGGGCACAGTCGGCAGTATATGCATGGTGGTGAAGCACAGGAGTAGATGCCTTTCATAGGGAAGTGCTGAGAAATAATGCATGTTTCATTTTCTTACTCCTCAGCACTTACCTGTGAAAGGCGTTTACTGAGTAGTAAGAAAATAAAACATGCATTTGTGCATCTTGTCACTTCTTAAGGGGCAAGGGCTTTGGCATACAATTCTTTGTAAAGGACACCTGTCAGTGTGATATAATGGGGTAGATAGTGGTATGAATGTGGAACTGCAGAGACAAAACCTCCATAATAGGTGCAGCACTGTGGCTCAGTCTAGTGAACCTTCCCAGGATATGCATGGCAGAGGGTTCTGCATCCTGTGCATTTGCCTGCCCACCAGAGCTTGATCTACCAGGAGTTACACTGGATGTACTATGCCTCTGGCTAGAAGAGGTGTGTTTATGACTGTGAGCAATGTCTCCTATTAGACATGCCACTGTAGTAAAAGCTTCCTCCAAGAAAGTGTCCTTTCCTGTGCATAGACACCTCCACAGATGGCACTGTAGAAGTGCTATTTAGTATGTAGAAGGCTCTAGGTCATCAACAGACATTTTAGCTATCATCTGTGGATATTTCTGTGAATAGCCCCAGCACACTGACAGGTGAGCCAGAGAAGAAATTGCATGGTCCAGTGTGTGATTGAGTGCATCCAAACAAGCACAATATGGGACATGCATTCTCACAGATCATCACGAGCAACTTGTATCACCATCACTATTTTCACAATACATGTGACATTACAAGCATGTGTCTTCATAATGGCCCTGCACATATGTTTGGCTGTGGAGACTGACACACCATCCTCAGCAAGAGGGTGGTGATCATATCCAGTGAACACCATTAGCCACCACACTGTGTGGATCTCTATGGCCTTGCGTGCTAGAGGCATATTCTGATATCTGTCTACTGGTGGCCAAAAAACTTCCCTGATTGACAGTGTCCCCATTAACACCCCGCCCCCTTCGGTGAGGTGTGGGAAGCTTGGTTATCCACAAGCATACAGGTTGTGTCAGTGGTCTACACTGGGAATGCAATGATAACATTCCCAGTATCTAACACGCACTCTGTACTTCCTGACTGTGCTAGCTCATCCCCATCATCCTTATCATCATCATCATCATCATCAGAAGTTGCAGATCCTCCAACCTTAGGCAGGGGCAGTTCCACAGTGTTAGTATTAGATAAAGAATCATATGTGAGCACACCAAAGCACAAAATATCTGGTACTTGAATTACAGGTGGTTTAGATTTTGATTTCATTTTCAAGTAATTGATTTCTTGTCAGGCAAAGGTGTTAAACTTAATAAGACCACAGTATGTCTAGACAATTTAGATCCTGTGTCCCAGCTCAAAAGAATAATTTCCTTGTTGAAGCCAGTTGCTCCCTCAACAATTTTGACAGAGTACTCTGTAGGGAATTTTTTTTAAGTCTGCTAATTCACTGCATTCTCAAATGATGTGCTGAATATTTCAAGCAGATAAAAAAAAAAACTGGAGGTGGGATCTTTAAAAAAGGGAAGGTGTAAATTTTATAGCAAAAATGGAATTTGTAGGAACAGTATAAGCAGAATAATATCCACAAGAAGGAGAGAAGTTTAATGGAATGCAGGAACTGAGTAATTTATGTAATGCTGGAGTGAATGATAATTGACATAAAATAAATAAAAAAAAATATGTGCTGCAGAATGCATATAAACAAAAATGTTAATATGGTCTGTTTTATTATCTGTTAATATATGTGTATCTATGTCTTAAGTGACATTTTTATAAGGTGTTCGAAAAACACAAAATATCCACTGTGAATATTACCCAGTACAGAAGTACAGTTGCAAATGAATTTTACATATATCAACATAACAACAAGTATTTTAACTGAATATCTTGTGCAGTTTGCAGTGGATAGTGAAGTCCTGATATGCCTATTTACTGTAAATAAGACAACTTTAACAATTTTGAAATGACTAAGGGGTGCAGCGGACTTAGAGGTGTTCTTATATAGAAAAAGGTCTACATACCTGGGCATCTGCAAATATTTGCTTCTGTGGCTGGTCCAGCTCTGCCCCGACATCCATCATCATACTCGGGAAGTCTGTTGAGCTGTCACTACTTCTCATAGAAGCAAGGAAATCCTCTGTCACTATGGCAAGTGGAACAATCAATGGCTTCTCACCTGCAGCCCTACATTCTCATGCCAGGAGTTGAACTCTGTGTTTGACAGAGCATATTGTGTCATTGGCACCATGACACATCACGTCATACATGTGGTCATGGCACCCAATTACAATGGCATTTGCCAAAGCATCATCCGAGATCTGTTCCCAGAAGGCTTGTTCAGATAAATGCAGGCCAAATAGTCACCATCCATAGTGAAGGAAGGCCTGGAGTAGTACTGCATTCTCTCTATATAGGAGAACCTCAGCTTATGGGCAAATGTTTCTATAGAAATCTGAGAGTTAGCGGTGTGCTTCTGTTCTCCTGTTTTAGGCATTGAACTGAGGTATAGAAACAAGCTGAATTAGAAGCTTTGTTCTTGTGGGACCCACTAAACCCATACACCACCAGAACTCCAGACACAAAATTTTACTGAGGAAATACCCCCATAACATTACCTATACCTTTTCAAAATAACAGTTACATGGCTGTTTTTCATGAGGGTAAACATATCTTTCAACTGATATATGTATTATTTATACAACAGACATAACTATGAGCTTATGGGAGTGTCTCACTGTAAGATTAACAATCATTCAGCCAAACAGGTGATTTACCCTTGCAGTCATCCCCTTAGTACACCTGTACAACAAAGTTAATGACTTGTCTATCTTGTATTATGTCTACAAGGTCAATAACACTGAATAGCAGCACCAGAAGTCCTTAAAAATAAATACTTATAAAAGTACCTCGCACTTTGTAAAAGTAGAGTTGCAGTTTCACTGGATCAATTCTTTAGGTATTAAGCACTCTCAGCTTCCAAATTTGGCTAATCTATAGTTCTTCCATAGTGCAGTGATGCTGTCTGCCAGCCTCTCTGCTTATATCATGTAGATTTGCCTGGCTTGGTGCAATGATTAGGCCAGTTAGGACTCAACTTGTTATTGTTTCTAAATCACTCATTTTATATAAAGAATACAGCTGCTAACTATTGATCTCATGTTCCCACTATGCTATGCACATTCCTGGGTTGATTTAAGCAGCACTGCTCATGAGCAGTCCAGACCATGCTTCTAGGTTAATCTGTAATTCCAAAGCTAGCCCTCTGTAAATGGAGTTGTTGTAATGCCCGAGTTCTTAGCAGCATACTCAGGTACACAGGACTGCCATGTTTCGCACATTAAAAAGTCATTATTAATGATAATAGTACAGTGCCTATATCATCTGAGCCTGCCATGCATCATGCATCACGCATCATGCAAATTAGGTGCTTGTCAATATCCATCATTGAGACAGAAGATGGGGCCAACAATACTGCTTTGAGCACCAATTTTCTGCCATTTTAATTGATATTCTTCAAGGTGAGACATAATTGCTGGAAAAAAGAGGGGATACTGCTCAGCACAGACATTGCATGTTGATGAGACAAAAATATTTTTCTTCCTCCTCATTAAGGGATATACCTGGAAGGCTATTTAGTGCTTCAATAGAAGGCTGACACCTGGAATAGTGGAGTCCAGGCTGTTACACGTGCCACTGGCATCCTGTGCAAAGACAGCAGTGCCATCAACATTACAGTGACATAAGACATTCAAGTCCTGACCTCTAAAAGTGAAGGGAAGATGGGGTTAAGGAAGGGTCACCACCTATGTACTGTAAGTAGAACTTATCTCACCTAGCCATATATCCTGCTGTTGTGTGTCATCTACAAGTATGAAAAAGTGCACCTTTTCTCACCACAGCTCCTGAATACATTGAAGAGAATAAACAGCTGCAAAGGAGGAGACAGGAATATCAAAGAGAGCACCGGACTGAGCATACTTGATTCGGAATGTACAGCCTTTGATGTTAAAACTAGTAGAGATTTATTCCCAAACACTACACCTTTCATAAATCACTGAGACTTCTTTGATGACTAGCATAGGTCAAAGGTAGCAACATAACTATTAAATGTTATTGATGCGTTTATGTATGAAATTTTCCATGTTCTTATACACGTGTGTTATTATGTTAGAGCTGTGCTCCCACATTGTGAGGATGCCTGTGTGCTCAATATGGGTCTATATTACATTCTCAAAAGTTCTGTTCATTGAACTCCCTTTAATTGACACTTAAACATCGAAGTACCAGAACTCTGAATGGCCACATCAGTGAATTTTTTACCCGGGGGAAAAAAAATCAATTGGCAGTTGTTGGGAATTAGCCCTTTCCTTCACTATAGTGCGATCTCAGAGTTGGTATATTAAGATAAGGAGGGTAGAGGCATAGCCCCCCACATCATTGGGTTGTGGGGGGTAAAGCCCCCACTTCATAGGGTCTGACAGTTTGTTTTGTTTGATTTCGGCCAAGCAATTACTTCCCCTGGGAAAAAATTCACTCAAGTGGCCGCTCAGAGTTCTAGTACTTTGATGTTTATGTGTCGATGAAAGGGTGCACAATAAACAGCCATTTCAACAATCTAATAGAGACCTGTTCAACATCTCCACCACCATGTATGTTATCTTATTGTTTTAATTGAGGTTTCTATTTCATTATACTATATGAAACATAACATGCGGGAAATGTATTTATTTATTTTATTTTATTTATTTTACATTTGTTAACTGGGAAATTCTGACTGGACCAGGTCCATTTTCAGCGTAGGCCCAGGGAAAAAAGCTCCGGCATCAAGTTATACAAATACAGTACATCCAGCATAATACACAAAATAGGTTTCATCAAGTATGCTGAGCATAGTAATATATCATGAAAGTAATAAAACACTCCAGGTAAAAGAAGATATAGAACATGGGTAAAAAGACAATGTCAGTTATACATTGTTAAATATGCGAACTGAACACGATGAGAGCAGGCTTATAAAATAACAAATTTAATAAATCCAAGTACAAGTTAGCGCTTTTGGCGAAACTAGTGTATCGCCTTCTTCAGACAAACAGCAGGGTGACATAAATATACATTTTATATATTAAATAACAGCATTTAAAACCCAATCAGAAAATAGTGCATTACTTAAAATATTTGTGTCCATGGAAACCTTAAAGCAGTCTACGGAGAATGTAAAAGTTATAGCCGAAAGCGCTAACTTGTACTTGGATTTATTAAATTTGTTATTTTATAAGCCTGCTCTCATCATGTTCAGTTCACATATTTAACAGTTTCTGGTTTTGTGAGTTTTCGTTTTGTTCAGTTATACATTGGTAAGAGAAGAAAATATATCAAGTAAGATTCTACAGTTAAATTACCCTTTCAGATGACCAAGCCTATAGGGGATCAGAGATCCAGTATGTGATCAGAGAAGAGTTTGGGGAGTTAATAGCAGTGTGGGTAGGATTATGTGATAAAAGGGCACAACCAGGTACTAAAAAGATGTGATTTGAGGGAGTTTTTGAATATGGATATGGAGGGGGCAGTGGACATGGATAAGGGAAGAGAGTTCCAATTTGTGGCAACAGTGTGGGAGTAAAGTGTTTTCCCTGCCTTATTGTTAGCCTTGGTGATGGAGAGGAGAGATTTTTCACTAGATCTCAAGTTTTGCAGTATATACAGTAAGTAGGTTGGATAATGAGGTATTTTTTTTTTCAGGATATTTGAGAATATTGGGAAGTATGTATGACCAGCATTTTATGATGGGTTGACATCTGTGTCATGATCAATCTTTGTCAATATACTTGTTTCCGTTGCTTATAATAATGACCCTATTTGTTAAGCAAGTAGGCCCATTGAACACACAGTCCCTTTTCAGTGGCAACCTGGAAAGCAGTGTCTGGTTAAGTGATTTTCTCTTAGTCACATAGCAGGCGAACAAGGGCTGAGAGAATCATACCCTATACCACAAAGCAAAGCAAGGTTCCACAACAGTGTACTGTAAATCCAAAAATGCAAAATGAATGCTGCAAGGGTAAATCCAAACATTTTTAATATCTTAAAAGCAGAAGTCTAAGTGCTTTCATTCCCCACCATTTAACTTCATCAGAATCTGGTTAAAAATAAACTAAGTCCCCTTATATAACCTTTTGAAAATTGCGACAAAAATTTAAAGTGACATACATCAAATAAACATACACAGACCTTTCACTTTAAAACACAGACCATTCAATGATGTAAAAAATACAGCTATGAATTGAAATACATCTTATTTAAAATAAAACTTAAAAGGTTGAAAAAATAATCACAATACATTTATGAAATACAAGATGCTCTGATCTTTAGAACAGGTTTCAAAGAAACCACATTGTTGATGCCAGGCAGGCTAGTGGCATTCAAGAAAATTTGCCAAAAAAAACTCTCTTTTTTTCTAGGAGAGTTTCCCAGTCACCACTCTTAGGTTGCCATTCCACCTTTTCAAGTATGGAGAATGAAAATTTCTTGAACTGATTACATCTTATACTATGTCGAAAAAGGGCATTACACTGGTGAGATCTTTTTATAGCATAGGTGTGTTGGTAAATACGGGACTTAAGGGCACCAAAGGTCTTTCCTATGTAGAAGGCAGAACAGGAGGAACAAAAGGCAATATAAACCACCCCCTTGGTGTTGCAGTCATATCTGCCTTTAACAACAATCAAATTCGGAAAGCCAGACACTTGAAAACTGTTACCATCCAGGATGAACCTACATTGCCTACATGAACCAAATTTCTTCATACTCCAATTCCTCATAAATTTATCTGAGTTCCTACCTCTCCATTCAAACATGTTTTTAAATTCCATTTTTTTTAAACAAATCTAGGGGTAGCCCCAAGCTTCTCCAGGAGACCTAAGCTCCCAAAAACTGTGGTCCAGTGGCTTTTTACAGCATCCTGAAGGGAGTCTATTCCTCTACTGTATGGCAATACCAAAGCCTGGACATAGTCATTATCATTCAACTCTGACATGGGAGTTGCTGGATCTCAGCCATTGTTGTTGCCATCACTGAATCCCAGAATGGGATGGTATCTGGATGGTCGATTTTCACAAACATACATAGAAACCTCTTCTACCATGGATTCTGGGTATCCCCTCTCCTTAAACATATCAATCAGAATCTGAACTTCATGCAAAAACTGGGAATCATCAGACACCAATCGGCTTGTTCTGATAAGCTGGCTCTTCACCAAGTTACGCTTTTGCCATATAGGGTGCTGGCTATCGTAATGTAGGTAAGAGTTAGAGAAGGTAGCTTTTCTGAATATTGTAGACTCGTATTTTTGCTTAGGTGTGTTCTTGTACAGCATAATGTCTAGGAAACTAATTTTATTTTCATCAGAATTATAGGTGAATTCCAAAAATTCTGTGGAATGTTTCAAATAATGTATGAATTGAGACAATTGTTCCTCATTACCACCCCATAAAATAAAAACATCATCCAAATATCTCAGATATACTTTGAGATGCTGCCCCCATTGCTACACCCCTGTGCTGTTTAAAAAAATTCACCTTCGAAGAACACAAAGTTGTTGGATAATACAATTTCCATACATTGCAATAACAGTTGTATGTCAACATTCCTCAAGTCAGTTCCCTTGACTATTGCATGATGAAACATCTTTAAGCCTTCATAATGAGGTATAACAGAGAACAAGTCTTTAATGTCTATAGTGACCAGTAATGCATGTTCACAAAACTAGTACCTGAGATTACCTCCAAAAAATGCCAGGAGTCCCTTACCAAGTGTGGTTTGTCAACCATAAAAGATTTTAACTTCATGTCCACAAACTTGGCCAAAGGCTCAGTTTTAGACCCACCAGAAGCCATGATAGGTCTCAAAGGAGGGTCTTCCATACATTTGTGGATCTTGGGGATACCAAAAATTCCTGGTAAATGAAGATGATTGACTGTAAAGAAGTGTCTGAGGTCAACAGGAGGATAAAAAGTAAAAAAAAATCTTCTACAAGATAATAAATAGCCTGATAGGCAATGTTGATCTCATTATATGAGACTTCTATGAAGAATCTTTCATTGTATAGATATTCAAGCATTTTGAAAGTGTAAAGACACTTGTCCATAATAACCACACCACCAGACTTGTCCAGATTTGTGGTACAAATATTTTTTATCCTTGACAATGGCTGCCAATGAATTGTGGAATTTGGGTTCATTGTTCTTTTGCCTTCATTCTCTTACACTTTGCTTACAAAGCAGCTCAAATAAATTAATACCATGAAGCAAAGGAGGGTTATAAGTACTGGCCCTTTTAAGGTCAAATGAAGTGTTATCAATAGAAGGTAGATGGATACACTTGATGTTAAGCTTCCTAGTGAAAAGTTTCAGTTCTGTAATAACATCCACCACACATCCACCACACTAGGTTGCTTGGAAGGCACAAATTTAAAGCCTTTTTGCAACAAGGAACCTAGGGCATCTGTGACTGTGAAAGCAGAATATTTGAATATTTTACAACCTCCAAAGATGAAAATGGAAACAGTACCTGTAAATTATTGAGGGAATTGTCCAAACATGCCATCTCCAATATTTCTGGTTGTGTTGCCCTCTGTTCTGAAAATCCTGGTTGGAAGGGTTATACCTGGATCCACCTTGATAGTTATTTTTACCTATTTCCCATCTTTCCTCTAGTCTTTTGACCTTCTTGGACCACTAGAGTAGTCATTGTGGTTGTTAGGGTTAATGAACTTATCTTGCCCAACCTGTTCAGGTATCAGGCTAGCATATTCCTGCAAAACTGCAGCACCAGAGGGATGTTTGGATAAACCCTCTTATTCCTGTAGTCACCAATGTCCCTGGTAATTTTCTTTTGCTTCTTCTAAAAGGCACTGCACTCATAGTCATTCGCCTTATGTAAAACCTCCTGAAACTCATGAGAGTGAGGATGAAACAGCAGATCTTTCTTGATGTCAGAGTTGAGCTTGCAAAGTTCCTCTTCATATCCTGATAGGCACCACATATTATACTGAGCTATAATGTTCATAATTTCAACTCCTATACGGTCAAAAAAATCAAGCAGCTTCATGTGAAACACTGAACCACTATTCACACCACTGGGATATTTAAAAATACGTAATATTTTTGGGACTTGTTTGTTAGCAATACAATAGTGCAGGAAAGAAGTGTCCATCTGCAGAGCTTTGAACTTAAACAGTATTTTTTCAAACTGTTTTATTTTAAAGTCCAGGGTCAGTTCCTGGTCAGAACGCCATGCTGATTAATGACTCTCAGCACCAAAAAAGGTTTCCTTAAACAGGAACTTGGCCTCAAGGCATCCCTGGATATTCAAAGTAAAATCTGGAGATGGTTCATGTAATAGCTGCCCAACAGCTCCCACAGACATGTTATTGTCAGTATTGAAGGAATTGCCACAAACAACATTGTTGATAGAACACCCTTGACTGTTAGTACACATAGCTCTGTTTTGGGTTAAAGCAACTGCTAAAGACAGAATTTGTCTCATCATTTGTCCATACAATCCAAAAGGATGGCTAACTCTCCAGATTCTTCTTTGTTGCCTGAAATGGCACCAGGGGACCTGGAACTAGATCCAAATAGTGTTTCAGTTTGAGACATACCCAAGAGTGAAATAATTAACAACAAACCAAAGCCAGGTTCCACAACAGCATACTGTAAATCCAAAAATGCAAAATGAAAGCTGCAAGGGTAAATCCAAACCATTTTAAT
Source organism: Protopterus annectens (assembly GCF_019279795.1). Taxonomy (NCBI): domain Eukaryota; kingdom Metazoa; phylum Chordata; order Ceratodontiformes; family Protopteridae; genus Protopterus; species Protopterus annectens. The sequence goes on from NC_056733.1 coordinate 1,944,689,449, forward strand.
GTCCATACCATACCTATACCACATAGACTACAGTTTCCAACCTTAGCTGCTGTGCCAACTGCCAGTTTTCTAAACTATGAGAGAAGGGTAGATCTGAACCTCTTTTTTTCTTTGTATATGTACATTTGTCTCAGATGTCATGAAAGCATATTGGACTACAAACTTTAATACGTTGTCCAGGCTCTCTATTGAAGGCTCCCTATTGAAATGCCAGCACATGAAATGTCGAATGGCAAAATTCTGAAAAGAAAAAAAGACCAAGGACCCAGACAAATCTCAAAAATTGCTCTTCTCCTTAAAATTTCTTTTTGGGTGGGAAGCCTCCCCCTACATATATATATATATATATATATATATATATATATATATATATATATATATATATATATATATATACCAAACTGTGAAATGGCATTTCAGACTTAGTAAATTCAAGTTTGAACTTTTGGCCATTCAGTCTCTGTGTTTTGGGACTCGATCTATCTGGTCCTGATATTTCAGATGGTTACCCCCTATCCAAGGAGATCATCAGGCTAGCCATTTGCCTTTTAAAGATGGCAGTTACACAGCAATCATTCTTTTCACAAAATAATGTTCTTCTTACAAAATCATATCTGCTACAGAGACTGCATCAAAATAAACTGTAAGTAACTTTGGATAATAATTCAATGTTATAATCAACAAGAATTTCACCAGTGTGATTTTTTTGCAATACTGACATACTCTGCAACTATTACGTACATAGTTACCAATGTCAAGTCGTATGCTAGTAGCCATGTTAACTTGGCAGTTGCATTTGTTAGTTCACATATATCAGGTAAAACAATCTTATGACAAGTACATAACAGTTGTATTTATTCATTGTTGTTGGATTTCTGTCTTCCTACCCTCTTTATCACTACCTTTTCTATTACATGCATGTATTTTGTTTATTATTTTGATTTTCTTGCATTTATTCTGCTGTTTTATGCATGAATATCATGACCTGCAGCCATCCCTCTAGTAGAATTATCTGTCTTCAACAAGTGACAGGAACAATACTACCATCAACACTAGAAGAATGAAGCACATCCATGTCTAAGCAGGCTGGAGATGCCCTCACATCTCCTGCCTTAATTGCACCTCCTGTTTCAGGTAGTTCAAAACCAGATGCAAGGACAGTTGTGCCAAGTAGTAGCAATGCAAGTGAAGGTGGCATATTTGTCATCCATCAGCTGCAGGCATTGTGAGGGGGAGACTATCAACAAGAGGTTGAATGCATTAATCAGCTAAATGAAGATCCTCTTCCAACAACTCATTGAGCCAGGTTTCTATCCAAAGCTGTGTCCACCACGGTGACATAGTTCATTGATGGTGATTCCCATGGTGGTGGTTGACATCCCACTTCTTCTTTATGCTTGTCTGAAGTTCCCTTCACTATTGTATCCTCCCTTCCTCATTGTGTTAGCACATACCCTGCCAGTTGTTTCTGTCTTCTCCTGCTACCTAACCCACTATCTGACCATCCCTTACTTGCTTCCCCAACTTATCTTACTTTTATACATCAAAGTGGGCACCTCTCCTACAAAAAATGTTTTCCCAGCTTCCCCACCACCATCTTGGTCATTCCGTAGTAGCTCACCTTCTTTTATACCTTTCGCTTACCCCCACTCTGATCTCGCTCCTATTTCATCATTCTCACCATTTAATGTGGTCACATACTTAGACATGTCCATCTATGGCTTACAAATCATTTGCCTTTTGCAATCATACATTGTGAGGAGATTAGTGATGAGCACCATTGATGTCCATGTACAAGTGCCAAGCAGTTCTACTTCTCATTGTAAACCAAAGATCTAGGCCACCATGTTCCAGAAGGCAAACTAAATCAAGATCCAAAACATCCCACAGGAGTTATTCAGTATGTCAGTCTTACTAAAACTGCAGAAATTCACCAACATATTATAATTCCCATAGCCACTCACCTTGCTTAATGTGGATTATAAACATAGGTTTATAGGTTCATAGGTTGGTACTAAGCTATCAGCCCTAGGGCCTATACAAGCCTAGCCATTACAATTCCCTGGAGATTTCTTCCCAGAATATTTACATTTCTGGTCCCCTGTCTAGCAGGGTGACTGATGTGATCCTTGGGGTGAATTTCCTATCTCCCATCCAATCGTCAAGGTTCCTTTTGAAGAGGGCCAAAGAGGTGCTCAGCTTGACATGTATGGGCAGTCTATTCCAGAGTATGGGGAGTTTCTGGGTTAAGAACCTATCCTTCCAGCATGTTTTGTTCATTGTGATGACCAGGTTTAGATCCCATGAAATATGCCTCTCAACTGCCCAGATTTTCACAGAATGTCCAGATTTTTGCCTCACATTTTTTATATGTTTCTACAAAAAAATGTGTTTTTTTTAACAAATCATTGGCAAGTCATTCAGGACTGGAGTCAGAAAATAATGACAGACATTTGAGTTTTAGACTTCATATCATTTATAAAATGTGTGCTAATGCAAAACCCGCTATTCTATCAGCTTCCTAAGTTTGTAGGGATAATATTTAAAAACTGTCCTTATTTTTGGACCTTTGTACCCACGTTTTTTATGGCTTTGTTCAGATGTCTTACTCTAAGAGGTTGAGAGATATGATTAGAAAATATTTATGTTCTAGCCTGCTAGAGGTATGACTCTACACAGGTGTAAGTGTGAAAGAGTTAAGGAAGTAAAAGCCCATAGTTTCTGTCTATCACTATCATCTCTAATGAATGTTTATAACCAGTCAATTCTGAAGAAAACATCTTTAGCAATTGAATTTTCTAACCATTACAGAGCATGAATGTGGCAGTTAATTTTCATTACAGTCTCACAGAGTACATAGCATGAAATATTTCACAGTTATACTTACTCTACTAAACTTTTATTGCTTGCCTAAGTCAAAAATATTATCTGGTGAGAAATGCATAACTGTTTAGCATCAAATGTACAAGTGTCTATGCAGTACTTAGTGAATTTGTGGTAGACGAGTGTGTGTGTGTGTGTGTGTGTGTGTGTGTGTGTGTGTGTGTGTGTGTGTGTGTGTGTGTGTGCATGTGTGTGTGTGTTTGTGTGTGTGTGTGTCTTTTGAAATAGCTCAGTTGGGAGAGTGTTATACTGAAGACCTAAAGGTCCCTGCTCGTTGTGTTACTTAAGTTAAAGTCAGTAAACCTTTATAGTGATGTGTTTGTATAGAATAATGCTGCTTGAACAGAACCCACAAATACTCTTCTATTGTGTCCAAAGCAGGACAGTGACATGGTGTCAGAACAGGGATCAAAAAGAGTAAACAACAGAGCCATAAAGTGCATAGACGACAGTGAAGGTAAAACCAAAATGGTCTAGCTGAACTTGCAGTACAGAGTGCAAAGCAGTTACTTGAAAGGACAAAACATGACAATACTGATGTGTTCTTAAATTTGCTTAATCTCAGCAACATACCTTGTGATGATATTCTTGGCTCACCTGCTCAAAGACTGCTTTCCAGACAAACTAGAACTATGCTACCCATTACTTCCACTTTATTGAAGCCTAAACCTAAGAACAGTAAAACAATCAAGGCTCAATTGGCTAAGAAATGTAATATTCAGAAATCTAGTTATGACAGATCGAGCAGATTACTTCATCCATTGAGGGAAAGAGTTATGGTATGAATCTAGACAACAAAAGGCTTTGATTGAATTGGACAGATTACAGGCATCTGTGCCAAGTCAAGATTCTACTTGTTAGATTCCGAAGGTGTAGAATATAGGAGGAAAGAGAAACATCTTCTTCCTATATCAGAATCATCCTCACCATCACAGCATTGTTTCTGTGATGCAAACTTCAAATCTAAGAGTGAATCAGACACTGTTTCCATACCAGACTGCGTTCAAAATTCTGATTCCATTCCAGAAAATGTTCCAGACATTCCACAGGTCAAACATTTTGCAGAGACAGTTCCAGTTGCTAAATTTAATTCCCAGTTTTATGTCACATGATATGGGCAAGTGTCAAAGTTGTGTGTGAAATACGCATTAATGTGGACTTGATTGCATATATAGGTGTACTTAGTATTGTATAATTCATGCCGAAGAATTACCCGTGATTTCTGTATGCTAAATAGATGTGTGGTGTCTTAAGATCTACTTCTCAAAAAGGGAGGATGTAGATCAGATTGCAAGTGAAGTGTGCTGTATCTTTAAGAAGCATGTCAAGGCTGTACTTGCACAAATAAATTCCAGACACGTGCACTCCCTAGTAACATTTTGTAAGAGAAGCCACAGTGAGAGCATGCATGCATGATCATAGTTGTTAGTTTGTATATAACTTACTTAATTTAAAATCAGTAGCCCTTTAAAGTGATGTGTTTGTATAGAATAAAGCTGCTTGATCAGAACCCACAAAGACTCTTCTGTTGTGTCCAAAGTAGGAGACCGACAGTGCCTGTTTACTTTAGTATCCATATTACACAAAAGAATAACTGAAAAAGCTTTAATAACATGCAGTATATGTCATGTCATATAGAAATATTAAGAACAAAAACGGTTTTAGTTAAAGTTACCTCTTTTCTTTCTCTTCCACTCTTCTTAATGTTCTTCCAAACATTAATAATATGAAGTAGGGCATATGATTTGAAATCCCCTACAAGTTTAACAAAGTCAAAAAAGTCCAATATTTCCAGGTTTTCTTGTTCCGACATATTTCATAGACATGACTGATGCTTTGTAATCCCACATTAATTCATGAATTTCAGAGGTGCTGGTTTTCTTCCTGATGATATCCATCTCCCAACTCCAGACTGTGGTTCATTTCCAAAGTATTTTTGGTTATTGTAGCCACCTGCCTCACTTTTTTCTGTCACTTAAGCATTTTTCATTGGAACATAGGAAAAGGTTTCACTGGTATATTCACTATGTGCTTTATTGTCAGGGGAATGAGAAGCAGAATCCCTTTATGTTTGATAGTCCACTTTTTTGTTGGACAAACCTTTGAATTTCCACCTTAGGATTCCCTCCAGGAATATTCTGAAGATAGCTGGATACAGCAGTTTGAATCTCAAACCTATTTGTTGGAATAAATGTACTCCTCTTCTACCAAGAGTACAGTGAGTAATCATTTTCCACAAATACTCTATTGTCTCCAACTTATAGTCCTTTGTTCTTCTGCCACCTATAATCAACTCATTCAACTGGTAGGATTGCATCTTTGCTATTACAGATCGTGGCTGCTTTCTCATAGCCAGGTTTGGAGCATACACATGATGTGCCTGTTTAATTAACTACTCCTGCTGTGGAATGCCAGTCCAATTGCTTATTTGTGCTTTCATAAAATCAATACAGTCTGTTTCTTCCAGTTTCTCTCTATAGGAAAAAATATCAGGTTATCCCTACATGCTACATCTCCTAGGTTTACCATATTTTGAAACATCTCCCATTGTTTCAAAATATTTAGCCAACTTTTTTTATTTCAACCTTCAGCTCCTCTGCATATCTGTTTAAAGCTTCTTCCATTTTTCCTGCCTTTTGTTATTTGAGTTGACATACTCCTTTGGCATCTTGTTTATTTTAATCAGCTCTGAGTACATTTAACTTATTTTTCCACTAGGTTACTGAAAGTCATATCTTGTACCAAAGCTGGTGCTTTGACTGTTTTCTGTTGAACAGCTGCAGGATTCTTCCCAGCCAGTGTTTTCACCTCAACTTTTGTGATGGAGTTTCTTTCAGGTTCTCTGAATTTCTTCTTTGCTAGCATTCAGGCAGTGCATTTTCTAGCCAGTAACTGAAATTTACCCCAAAAGACCAGTTCACTGACTATCTTTTCTGAGTTTCTGTTTTCATATTGGGAAAGCTGAATTTATGCTGTTAGTGTGCAGCCATCTTGGATATCTTAACCAGACAATTCTTGAGGGCAAATAGAAATTTGAGCTAACTACTTAACGCGCTCCTGGACTCAATGCATATTAAATACATAACGACTATTTTTGGCCACTGCTTAAGTCAAGCAAGTTGAAAATACTAGAAATAAACAATGATGAACATATAACTGCAAACAAAGTTGCCAACCAAGTAATCTTCATTGCTTTAAAGACTGTTTTTCTTCACTAGGTACTTCACTGTGGGAATCCATATGTGCAAATCTCAAGGTATTTACTCTCTGCTTGAAATGTAGACCTCAGCTAAAAGCCTATCTACTCAATGAAGTCTAATTTAAGTCCTTCATTGTAGGTCATATTACTTAATTCTACATTTTGCAAAGCAACATTTATCTTTAAGCCATGTCAGCTACCCCCTTCGCTAAATTTGTCATACTTTGAGACTGGTCTTTCCCGTCACTATTCCATCTCACTCTCTCATCACACCCACTTTATACATACATTTACATCTTTTTCCAACATTTCATACATCTCCTACAACCTTTCTTTGTGCTTATCTTTGCATTACATTGCCTGCATGTGTCAAACTTACCTTTATCGTCACCAGTATTTCATTTACTTTTGTACAACCATAACAGGTACAGACATAAATGGCAATGTTACCACTCAGCCTGTGTTCACAGTTTTTTTTTTTTTTTTATCAAGACACTCTTTGTTGCCTTTGTTTAGTCTGAGCCTGAAACTTGTCCATAAGAAACATTATTCTACCCCGGAAACATATTAAAAATAAAAATAACATAAAATAAAATAAAATAAATAAATACATCATAATTAACAATTCCTGTACACAGTAAAATAGCATGATATGTAAAGTAGCAAGACAAATGCTATGTTGTAAGAGAGGCAGCAACAGAATTATAGCAATATAATATTTATAATGAATAGCTTTAAGATATGCATCAGAGAATAAGAAGGTATAAGTATGAATAGGTTTCTGTTCATATGTTCAGAGTTTTCTTGGTGCTGAACAAGAACAAAAGACAGATTTTGGCTAGGAAGTTTTTTAAAATAATTTTCAAGAACTGGATGGAGGGTATTGGCAGGATGGATTCAGGTAAAGAGTTCTAGGCCTTAACAACATAGTATGAGTGCAGACAATGCTCAGCTGATTTGATAGGTTTGTGGACAGAGGGGAGATTTTGGTCATTAGATCATAATGACCGAATGGGAACATAGTTGTGTAGAATAGTATTTAGTGCTGGGCAAGCCGATGAATGCTGGATAGTTTTATAGGTGGTAGGAAGCTGTATATATGTTAGTTGATAGATCAGTTCTAATCAAATTAGGCTTTTTAGTTCTATACAGTGTTGGTTCTGAAATGAATATTTGATGCAAATTTAGACACTTTATTATAGCACTGTCTAAAATAAACTTTCAGTAATTACAATTATTGCACTTCAACATCCCTTTCCTTTCACATTGATTAATTGATGATGCCATGAAAAATGTTATGAAGGAATAGGAACAAAGGCCCCAGTTGGAAAGCGGAATGTTAATAAGGAATATTCCTTGGCCTGTTTCTTAGAGAATTCAGTAGATGAGTTGGGTATTAGGGGGATAGTGAAAAATAATTGGGAATTCTTGATGAATTTTCAAGAGTCGAGGAAGCTAACAGGAGATAATCCAGTTTTTGTAACAAAAAGAGTCAAGAATTTAAAGGAATATTTTTACAGAGATATGAAAGAGACATGTGAAATGAAGGGGATGTTAAAGTGAAATAATTGTAATTATTGCAAATTTATTTTGGAAGATGATAAGTCAAAATTATCACTATCATATTATTTTTTCTCTGACATGTTTTGTGGCACTCCATCAAAAGGTAGGTTTTGAGTGAGCTTTTCTCAGCAAAGTCCTTTGCCTAGCATTGTATCACATTAAATCTGAAATGTAATCTGCCAGCTAAAACTATAAGGTGCAAGTCTTGCTGTAAACCATCTCCATGTGCTTATCTTGTCAAACTGATTGTGGTGAGTGCCATTGATATATAGTAAACAGAAAGCATCTCAGCACGTAACATTTTTCCAGTCCATAGCTCACTGACCTGTCTCCTATGTGTTCCCTTCTGATTCCCATCTTCATCTTTTTATTCAAATTATTCACAATTTAATCTATTGATTTTGACTTACAGAAATGCCTTTTACTGCCATTCTCTATTGAGGTACATTATAGGCCTTTATAATATATATTTTCACATCTTTAAGAATAGGCTATAATTCTGTAGGGGGACACGTGAGGTGATCTCTCTAACATTACTTGAAATCACAATACAGTCCTTATGGAGGCTGACAATGCACCCACAGTGCCTGTGGTGTAAGTAAGCATTAAGATGAATATTATAAATGCAATGTGACTTCAGAAATAAACTTATTTGTTTTCACATCTTCAAGTGGTTTTTGCTTCAGAGTATTATTCACAGTTTGGCATTCCTTTGTTGTTGTTCAAATAAACATAATAATTTCATTTCATTTTCACTTTTATGCTTACCAAAACACATTGGACTATTTTTTGAGATAGATAGTTTAAGTGCATCTAGCAGTAATTCTGCCAATGCAGTTCAGTAGTTCAATTCAGCTAAAAAATGATAACCAGCTACAGAAGTTATATTTATTCCTCGATGTAAACTCAATAACCCAGAAGACTGAAATGGTACAGTATGCCACATTGACAACAATCTTGATAATTTAATCATCAATCCTTTCCAGTATCAGTGTTGGTATTATCTTTGTCTGCAACTACATTAAATGCCATTGTCTCTATCTAAGTCTAATGCCCTTTCTGATTAATACACTAATTAACAATACTTCTCCAAAAATGTCTGTGTTATTCTGATTTAGCCACACCATTTCAATTGAGCTGCTTATTGGTTGAACTTGATTTAAAGAGAGGATGAATTTGTGCATTTGTTGTCTGATGAAGCAGCTTGTTTCTGTGAAAGTGCTCACCCATTACTTTGTTATTAAAGAGTTTATGTTTTTAAGTGCCGTGGTCTGGAGCCTTCTTCTATTTTTGCTTATTTAATTATATATATTTATTTTAGACTTCATATCCTTCAGAGAAATGCATGCTAAGACAATTTATGTTATTTTAGCAATTTTCTAAGTTTATAAGAGCAGTATTTAAAATATCTCCCTATTTTTGGGCCTTTGACCCCCATTCTGTGAGGCTTTGTCCAGATTTTTTCTGCTAAAAGGTTGAGAGACATGGAGGAAATGTAGAACAGAAGGCTAAAAAGTAGAAGTCAAACAGAAACTGAAGTTAAGGAATATCTTTTATTAGAAGGATTTAGTGTAGAAAATCTAACACAGGTTATGTCACAGCATGATGGAACAATGGCTCCCCAAAATAAGAAGAAACAGGGGGAGAGGGAGACATCTGAAGAAGAAATATGGACATGGGAAAGAAAAAGAGTTTTAATATAGTGCAATATTTATGCAAATGAGAAAGCCAATCTAATCAATACAGACAAAAAAAAAGCTGCACCAAAGATATTTGAAAAGAAATACAGGCAAAAGCATCTGAATATGAAAAATTTTGCAATACAAAAAATAAGAAAACAAAGGAAGAAAGGCAAAAGAGGATTAGTAATGGAGAAGTTAAAGAAATAGGAACTGAAGTTATGTATTACCTGAGAAGTAAAGGATTTAGTGTAGAAAATCCAACTCTGGTAACATCACAGCATTATAGAACAATGAGTCCCCAAATTAAGAGAAAAACAGTTAAATGGAAAACATTTGATCAGTTGCCATATAAAGATACATTGGAGTCTTCAGTAGGAAACCAGTACAAAAGTTCAGTTGGAGTTGCACAGCAAGGAAAGGAACAGGAAACTGTGGCAACTCTGACTCAGTCAATGTCATGAAGTGATAGACCACTGACTTCCAATATGAAAGAGCAATTGATGCTACAGGTTGAAGCTGAAGAGAATATGTTACAGGAAGCTTTCTGGAACTTTATGCAAAATGCCCGCAAGAATCAAAGAACAAAGAATGTGCTCTTAGTTTAGAAAAATAAGATCTAGGTGAAGAGTTGCTTTATTTAATAGTGTTGGATAGACATATTAAGACCAATGAAAGAAATAGATTACAGAAAGTCAATAAGACTTAAAATGTTAGAAGTCTGATAAAATAAATAAACACAGTAATCAAGACTGTTCACAGAAATTCATGTGATATAAAAGAAGTAACCAGTAAATATTACTGTGCAGCTAAATCAATAACAGATAAAGTCTTACCATAAAAACACAGGGCAATAAGAGAAAGGAAGGGAAGAAACCAAATGCCATCATGGAACTATTGAATAGAGAACACTATAAAGCAATTAAGACAAGAAGTGTCAGTGCTGGAAGAGTACAGAGCAGCGAACAGATCAACAAAAATACTCAGAAGTACATGATAAAAGCAACATGCAGTATCAGAATAGACCAACAGCTTTCATACACTATTACAAATAATAAACTAAAGATATCAACACTAGCAGAAAAACGTGAAATAATTACGCTCTAAAATGATTTCCAAAAAACTACAAAATAAACTTACTTGACAGGGTTCCAAATTGGAATATGAGGAAAGAAATTCTCTTACAGCTTTTGATGGGCGTTTCATTAAACAAGGTAAGGGTGTTGGGATGGATTCACCTGCGGCACCATTTTACGCCAATATAGTGATGGCATTGTGGGAGGCCAACATTCTATCTAAATTTAATTTAATTTAATTTAATTTAAATCTAAATTAAAGCTGCCCTACAAAATACATTTTTTATGCTAGATTTGTAGACAATCTCCTTTTTATTTTTGAAGGAGACTGCAACATCAGTGAATGAATTCTTATGGAAGAATTGAATGTTGAATCTGGGTATTTACAGTTTGCAAAAAGTGGCATTGGGGATAGGGTTGATTTCTTGGATGTGACTTTAGAATGGAATGATTTAGATAAACAATGTGAGAGTAAAATTTAAAGGAAAGATACTTTCACCAATGGTTACTTACATTTTAAAAGCAACCACCCTTATTTCATTAAAAAGAATATACCCAAGGGGCAGTACATACGGGCTTGCCGTATGACTACACCCATTGTGGATTTGAATAGTAAACTTCATGAGATTACTTCTATGTTTCTTGAAAGGGGTTATGACTTTGAGTATTTAGAGTCCTTACAGAGAGATATTTTGTCGAAAAGAAAATACCTTTATCCACCTATTTTGAAAAGACATTTTATTAGCAATATAAAAGAGGGTAGAACATTTAATTTTGGTACAGTGTGCAATCTTGATATGACTAAAGATAGTGGGGAGATTCGAGGGATTATTTAAAGAAACTGGAGAATAATAGAAGGAAATAGTGAGTTAACAAAAATTTTAGGAAGCAAGCCCAACTTCGTTTATATGAACAACAACAGTTTAAAGAATGTCTTGGAAAGGTGTTCTTCTAAGAGCAATTGTCCACCCATTTCAAAACTGATGGGAATGTTTAAGTGTGGACACTGCAAGTTTTGCAGATTTATATTAGAAGGGCCATTCATTAGTCTACCCCACATGAAATACACCATCAAGGTGGTGGGTCATTTGACATGTAGAGAAAAAGGCTTAGTATACATTGCTTTGTGCAGTGGCTGTGAAGCATTTTATGTAGGAATGACCACACAAACTTTGATGGAAAGGATGAGAGAACATATGTATAGTATTAAAACTAAAGATGAAAATAATGCTTTATTTAAGCATTCAGTGACCTGTAACAAATTCAAGAAGTTTTTATTTTTAATTTTGGAGGTAGTGAAAACAGACCCCAGAGGTCAGGATTTTAAAAATGTGATAGAAAAAAGGGAAACTTCCTGGCAAATAAAATTGAGGGCAGATAAGAGGCCTGGATTAAATGATGCAATAAACATCAAACGCTTCTTGAAACAGAAAATTAACTATCAGGAAAATGTAATGAACTCTTTCCTTACATTTAGTACTTGTCAGTATGCTACAATGGGTCACAAGATTTAGGCACACATGTTGTTTAAGGTCTGTTACAATTATAGGAAAACTGTCTTTTTAACTAGATGAATGCTTTTGATTCAAAGTGGATTTTTATTGGATAATTGATTAATTATATGCACAATGAATGTATTTAAGATGTGTAGTTTGAGTTTTACTGTTTTCATTTGTTTTTCTGATGAAGTCTTGGTGAGACGAAAGCGGAAAATTAAATTACTTTTACGCTAAAGCTGTATCTTCCAGTCTTTATTGACCATCAGTACCACTGTTCTAAGAAACACAGGATTAAAGGAATGAATGCCCCTGTTCCATCACTTACAATTATATTATACATAGACACCCATGTCTGAGCAGTAACATTATAGGAAAAGTAATATTTAGTGAAGTACATGTCAGAATCATGACTTCTAACTGTAAGTATAAGGGGTATTGCAACTGGGTACAACAGATACACATTAGTAAACTCAATAGAAGATAATGTGACACAGTTCCAGACAACAGGAATTTGAATACTACTGCATTCCTTCAGTACCACAGAAGTATGCAAATGTTTCCTCAGTTGTAGTCATGGGGAGAAGTTCTGAAATATTCATGAACTGCTTTGCCATGACTATAGATCAGGGTGCACTGCATACTGAAAGGCCAACTACTGTACTTAATCTCAAGGCATTCAGGGATGTGGGCTGCTATCACTGCAAAAGGAACAGGAGTGGAGTATAAAAACATCATTCTATTACTTTGTTTGCAGCCCTCTTACATCCTCATAACGTTTGGATGGGGGCACTCCCTCCACACATTTGAATGTATAAAAAAGGGATACTATGAATATATTATGCAAATTGTTAATAGAATATATTAACTGTTAATTGAATATATTTCTATCAACGCTTTTACTGTTTTTATACAATCCACATCTCTGTTGGATTTGTAACCTCATTGTATGATATTTCTGTTAAAATACTTTTGTATATCTATGTATGCTTCTGGAGATTTTATCCCCGGGTCTCTGCTAAAAAAGGGCATTTTGCCAAGTTGGACATTACCCGGTAAACAAATGTAAATAAATAAATAAATACATACCATAAAGAAATAGGAATGGGTTTTTCAATACTGAAATTAAACTCAAACTAAAGAAACATAAATGATTTAATATATATCTTTTCATAGGAAAAGGACACTGTGACACAGAGTGAACTGTTAAAGCATAGACACTGTGACACAGGGTGAACTGTTAAAGCATACTCCATTTAATGTGTTTAGTAATCCCAAGGAAATAAGGTGGCTGGCAATACACAGCCAATCAACCACACATTACTTTAGACACTTATAAAACACCAAAATGCACACACACACAAACATAGATCAGAGTTTATAGATTAGTATTAGGCTAACTGCCCTTGTGACCTGTTTTAAGCCTAGCCAATTAACCCATGCAAGGATCAAACCCTGTACCTTAGATCTGTAAGGTAAATATCTTAACCATTATGCCAACCTCCCTCCCCTAAATAAGCACCCTTTGCAAGGCTCACACCCAGGACTCTGCACACCATAGCCAATGTGATTTACCACTAAGCCATGTCAGATATAAAAATCAGCCCTACCCCATCTTGAACCCAGAACCCTGTACACCATAGTCAGAGCAATGTACCACTACTTCATCTGAGCTATGATAATGTCCTGAACCAAGGGAACCAGACAAGGGTGTCCTCTTCCCACTTTAATATTTGCATTATATTTAGAACTTGTGGCAAAGGAAAAAGTGATTCAGAAATTCAAGGATATAATTGGTATGGTAATCCAGAAAAGTTGGCTTAATTTGCAGATGATATTATTTTGCACCTGATAAAACCAGTAAAGGACAGTTCAGTGTTGTGGAACATTCTGAGACAGTTTCAACTCTTTTTGGAGTACAAAATTATTAAAGACAAAACAAAGGTAATAGCTGTAAACTATGTTCTCATGCACAGATTGATTCAGCAATACCCATATTTATGGATACATGATAAATTTAAGTACATAGGAGGGGGTCTATATTAGCTTGCCAAAGTCACTCTTCAGCAAACACACATTTATCAAAAATCACTTCTGTGATTCTCTGAATACTCCCAGGTCAAGGAAATACTTGCCCCACAGCACACCTTTACCCTTTTCTCCACTTTAGTGGAACATCAGAGTTGGTATATATAATTAGAGGGGGGTGTGGTGGGTGAGGCCTCCCACTTGGGTAGGGTAGATTTAGCTATGTTTGGTTCCATTGTGCTGCAGCGGATCTAAGACTATTGAACGAAAGTCCAATAGTCCAAATCCACAATAACTGAACACACTTTAACAAAAGCGCTTTCACCGAAAAAGCGCTTTCTTTAAATTGCGTTCGAAAAAAAAATAAATAAATCTTCTTTTATGCAGGGGGCTTTGGTGAACAGCACTTTTGGTTCTCCAAAAAACAAAGTCCAAATGTAAAGTTCAAAAAAGATGCTGACACTAACACCAAGTCTCCAACATGTAGAACACAAATTTATTGTGAAAACAAGAAGCACAAGTAAAAAACGGTTAAGTGCTTTTCATCTCTAAAATAGCAGACTTCTTCAGACCATCAAGAAAAACAAACTCTCAGTTTAAATATATACCACATGATTATTTCAAAATTTCATTAACCAATAATATTTGATTAGTCATTAAATGATTAGTCATTAAATGACATCAGCAACAAGACATAAAATAAATTTAGTAGTATATAAATAAAAGTAAAAATAAATATAAAGGTGCATTTGTGAATTGAGTAAGTGTATATAATATATAAGAGAGTAACAAAATACACTATCTGGTTATCCTCTTACTGAGAATAATTTCTCCTACTCATGTTTAAAAATAATACTAACCGATGTAAAAAGTGTATATATGTAAGTTATGTGTCCCTATCATAGCTAACATTTGTGCTCATAGAAGTGTGCTTAATGTTACATTTTTCACAAGTAATAATTAAAAAAGTTAGTTGTTTAAAAACAAACATATAAAATGTTCAGTAAAATATATGCTAATGTAATATAATATCATATCAAACAGTGTAACGAAAGAGGCAATGAAAAAAAAAACTTCATCAAGGGTTCTCTTAATACATTAAATTCTTCAGTTTTAAAATGCAAGCAATAGAGGTGACTTAATTTAACCCCGGGGGGGTTATAGGAGTTCAGTCTAAGTTGCCAAATCAGCTCCTATCTTTCTAAAATTAAATGGTAAGGACCCCCTTTTATACTCACTACAACCTGGCAAATCACTCTGAAGAGGAAGTGATGAGTTGTGTATTCAGAATAATGCCTAGCTAAAGCATTAGAGGGTGACTTTTTCTTAATGTGATAAACATGCTCATAGATTCTCACTTTGAGTTTTCTGTCAGTCTTCCCAACATAATATGCTGGGCAGGCTACATAGCTATCCAGGTAGACCACAGATTTTGAATTACAATTAAATCTACCCTTTGTCTTTACCTTAAAAGGACCTATTCCAAATTATGTCCCTGTTGCAATATATTTACAATAATTGCAACTCTCACACTTATATGTACCTCCAGTTCTATTAAAGATCTGAGGTTCCATTTCTAGAATCTGTTTTAAGTTCTTGTTCTTTCTGTAAACAAAGGATGGTGAATTACCTAGCTTCTCCATTACCTCTGGTTCCATCCTAAAGATATTCCAGTTTCTTCTCAAAATATCCTCAATTTTTTTTTACTTCTAAGCAAAAAGGGGTTACAAAACTGCTAGGAATTCTCCTTGTAATAATTCCTACATCTTGTGTACCATCCTGATTTATGTTGATGGTCTCTTCCAACCTCACACCCTCCTCTAAGGTCACTATCCTACTAATAGGTCTGAGTAGTGGATTATAAAACCCTTCTCTCCTTTTATGTACAACTTCTTCTACCAAGTCAAGGACTAATGTGTTTGGGTAACCTCTCTTCAAGAACATCAGTTTAAGAATCTCACATTCTGCAAGGAAAGTTATGTCATCTGTAACCATCTTTGCTGCTCGGACAAGTTGTCCTATTTGCACGGATCTCTTCTGGTGTAATGGGTGGCAACTCGTGTAATGAAGCATGGAGTTTGAGTATGTAGGATTTCAGTGTATTCTAGCAACATACTGCTGTTCCTCAATATTCTTTTTAAACTCAATGTCCAAGTACGTGATAGTAGTCTCATGATATATGTGGGTGAACTTGAAAAAACTGGTGCTGTTGTTGAGGTGTTGTACAAAAGTCTGGGCTTCGGATTCAGTGCCTTTAAACAAAGTAAAGATGTAATCCAAAAACCTTGTATACATCTTTATTCTGTCAGCCCCTTCCCTATCTGAGAAGATGGTCTTGTGTTCCCAACTAGCCAGCACCAAGTTAGCATAGCTCCCCCCACATGGTGAACCCATAGCAACACCCATCAACTGTTTGAATATCAGATTATCAAACATTACAAAGTTAGTTAAAATGACTTCCATTATTTCCTGGAATAGTCTGATTTCTCTGTTATTAGCTCCATGTGCAAGCAATCTCTCCACTACCCCCTCAATACCTTCCTCATGGAGGATAGAGAAGTACAAATCAACTACGTCTACTGTTAAAAACATTACAGCCTCATCATATTTAAGGTTGTTGATAGAAATCAAAAATGCCCATGAGTCTCTACACACTTGCTTTTCATTTACAACATACTTCTTTAAGATTGAGTCAATGCATTTCTCACTAGCATATGTGATAGAACCCCAGGAAT
Source organism: Protopterus annectens (assembly GCF_019279795.1). Taxonomy (NCBI): domain Eukaryota; kingdom Metazoa; phylum Chordata; order Ceratodontiformes; family Protopteridae; genus Protopterus; species Protopterus annectens. The sequence goes on from NC_056733.1 coordinate 1,944,706,108, forward strand.
TAACTAAGGCTCTCATGGGTGGATTCTGTTGGTCCTTATGTAATTTCGGCAACCCAAATAATGTGAGTATTTTAGGACTAAGTATAGACAAGTAGTTAAATGTATTCATATCTATCAATCCATCTATAAATAGATGTTTGAAGAAACAATGGACCTTTTTGTAAGTCCCATTCATCTCATTAATGCTGGATTCACCATAGATGCCACTATCCAAAACAAGTTGCATCCTTGGATTGTAGTCATTTGTTTCCATAACTACCAGTCTCCCCCCCTTATCCAGTATTAGAAAACGGATAAGAAGACTTTTGGTCAAATTCAAGCTTCTCTTTCACTCACATCCATGTTATGTGACTCAATGTTTTTTCTGTTATTTTTCTGCAGATGTCTCAAGTCGAATTCACATAAATTTTCAAATAAACCTAACAATGGGTGCATTGGTGGATTGAATGTGCTAGACACTTTCAATCTACCATTCATGTGACGGTTCTCACCAAAAATTAAGTTCAAATAAAGTTTGCGAGTGTAAAGATTTAAACCTATTAAAGTTTCAGGTAGTTTAAAGTGATTATCCGTTACAAATGTTAGACCCCTACTAAAACTTCACAAAGTTTCGGATTAATGTCATAGTCAGAGTAGTTGTAAATTTTGAAGTCACCTCTTTTGTTAAATAAAATAGTAGGTTTTACAGTTGTCTGTTCTACTTGTACTTCTACTTCTTGCCTCCTTTTGCCCTCGTGTTGTACTTGGGTTGATGGTTATGGCCATTGTTGGAAAAAGAAGACTGGTCCTGTGTATTTTTTAAAGCCCCATTTAAAACTCTGTTTCCTTGGTTTTGGGAAAGATTGTTGTAATTCTCCTCCCTTTCTTCATCAACAGAGTCAACATTAATATGCTGCCTAGAAAAATCTTCTGTTACACTCTGATTTGTGTCAATAGATTGACACCCTCTTTCCTGGTTAGTAAAAGGCACTCCTGCTTGATCAGTAAAAATCCTTGACTGGGATGGGGGTGGTTTTGGGTTAGCAACACCATTTTTGTAGTCATTGATATCTCTCTTTAATTTTTTAAGTTTAATCTTTGTATTTTTTGAAATCTGCTCCTCTATGGAACTGAAAACCCTTTTGTATTCAAATTGGTATCCCAGGAAATCAGGGTGCACTTTGATTTCCTGATCTAAGTTTGAAATATCCTTTGTCAAACTGTCAGTAGTAAAACTATAATATTTAGACAGCAATCCCATAATCTCTGCACCATGCCTATTAAAAAGTTTTATTATATCATGAAAGAATGGTGTACCTGCTTCTAGCCCAGATGGGTATTGCCATGAACGGAGTCCCTTAGGTACAACACCTTCCTTACGACATTCCTCAAAGTATCGTATCACCAATTGTAATTTTTTGGCCTTTAGCGATTTCTGGTCAAGGTTCCTTAAAAGTGACACAAATGGTATATTCCCTCTGGCTGGTTGCTCTTGTACATTGTTTTGAACATTAATGTTGAAAATTGGTGTTTTGTTTAACCAAGTATTGACATCCGGGAGCCCAATAAGCTCCGAGGGTAAAATGTTCGAACTACTGCATCCTGTGTCAACTGAAAGTGAAGCACTATGACTTCCATTAGCACCTCCTTCACTCCTCTCTCCAGTTTGACTAAAACCTTTTATTCCACTGTTGTGCATTAGCTGCTTACCATTGTGTTGGTTAGGTGCCTCACACTCCTTCCTGCCAACACAACCCGTGAGAGGTGTTGGGAAATACATTCATGCGAGATGACAACTCGTCAAGCCTTTTATTCAAGGCATTAATCATACAAGCCAGGTTGCTGACATCCGAACAGTTACTACTCAGACCTATTAGTAGGATAGTGACCTTAGAGGAGGGTGTGAGGTCGGAAGAGACCATCAACATAAATCAGGATGGTACACAAGATGTAGGAGTTATTACAAGGAGGATTCCTAGCAGTTTTGTAACCCCTTTTTGCTTAGAAGTAAAAGAAATTGAGGTTATATTGATAAAAAAACTGGAGTATCTTTATGATGGAACCAGAGGTATTGGAGAAGCTAGGTAATTCACCATCCATTGTTGACAGAAAGAACAAGAACTTAAAACAGATTCTAGAAATGGAACCTCAGATCTTTAACAGAACTGGAAGTATGTATAAGTGTGAGAGTTGCAATTATTGTAAATATATTGCAACAGGGACAGAATTTGGAATAGGTTATTTTAAGGTAAAGACAAAGGGTAGATTTAATTGTAATTCAAAATTTGTGGTCTACCTGGCTAGATGTGTAGCCTGCCCAGCATATTATGTTGGGAAGACTGACAGAAAACTCAAAGAGAGAATCTATGAGCATGTTTATCACATTAGGAAAAAGTCACCCTTTAATGCCTTAGCTAGGCATTGTTTTGAATACCCAACTCATCACTTCCTCTTCAGAGTGTTTTGCCAGGTTGTAGTGAGTATAAAAGGGGGTCCTTACCATTTAATTTTGGAAAGACAGGAGCTGATTTGGCAACTTAGACTGAACTCCTATAACCCCCCAGGGTTACATGAAGTCACCTCTATTGCTTGCATTTTAAAATTGAAGAATTTAATGCGTTAAGAGAGCCCTTAGTGAAGTTTTTGTTTTTTGTTCATTGCCCGTTTTGTTACACTGTTTGATATGATATTAATTTATATTATCATATATTTTACTGAACATTTTATATGTTTGTTTTTAAACAACTAGCCTTTTTAATTATTACTTGTTAAGAATGGAACATTAAGCACACGTCTACGAGAACCAATGTTAGCTATGATAGGGACAAATAACTTACATATATACACTATTTACATTGGTTAGTATTATTTTTAAACATGAAGTAGGAGAAATTATTCTCAGTAAGATGATAACCAGATAGTGTATTTGTTACTCTCTTATATATTATATACATTTACTCAACTCACAAATGCACCTTCATATTCATTTTTACTTTTATTCATACACTACTCAATTTATTTTATGTCTTGTTGCTGATGTCATTTAATGACTAATCATTTAATGACTAATCAAATATTATTGGTTAATGAAATTTTGAAATAATCATGTGGTATATATTTAAACTGAGAGTTTGTTTTTCCTGATGGTCTGAAGAAGTCTGCTATTTTAGAGATGAAAAGCACTTAACCATTTTTTACTTGTGCTTCTTGTTTTCACAATAAATTTGTGTTCTACATGTTGGAGACTTGGTGTTAGTGTCAGCACTTTCAGTTAAGTATGTTCAGTGATGTCTGCTTCAGCAGACAGTGTCGTCGGGGATCTGTATAGATCCCACTGCCGGGCAAGTAATTCTTTTCTTTAGGAGTATTCAGTGAATTGTGGAAGTAAATTTCGCTGAATACAGGTCAATGAATGTGTGTTCATTGAAGAGTGACTTTGGTAAACTAATACAGACCCAATAAAAGTATGGATGAAAAAGGATTCTGCTGTGGCAGCTAAGGATATGTTTGGAAGAGATTAAACAAAATATAATATAAAAACTGAGAAAGTAGGAGCTCTGTTTTATGGCTACGAGTAACAGGAAATAAGCAGTGGAAATGTTTGCAGTCCCTTTAGTTTTATATACAGGTCAGGCATATTTTTATCAACTAGAGGAGAAGTTGTAGATAATAATTAATGAAGAGTTGAGGGAATTTATCTGGGGGGGGCAAGACAAGAGGGAAAAGCTGACCCTTCCAATAGAACTAGGTGGTTTGAGATTACCTGCTTTGAATAGGTATTTCAGAGCTATACAGTTAAGGCTCCCATACATAGCAGCATCAGGAAGCTATCATTCAAAGTGCAAAGGGATAATGAAGAAATAAGTGGGAAGTTCAGAAATAAGGAGAGATTGAGACTTTGGATGCAGACTCTAAAGGAGAATAATAATTACCATGCAGAATATTATATTCATAAAGGAGCAGAAAGTATTCTAAGAACTAAGCCAACACAGGAATAAGATTCTGCCAGTAGGGATGACTGTAATTAGGAGTACAGAAAAGAGGCAAGAGGGGGTTGAAATTTACTGGAGAAAACTGTCAAAAGAACCAACATATTGGGAACAAATAATTAGAGAAGCAAAGGTAACAGAATGGGAAGAGGCCAAGAATTCATTTGGACTGCAGACTACAGATTGCCTTCCCTATCAAGAATTGATATCAGAGTGTAGGCAAAGACAAAGGAATAGGGGGTTCCTAACTGAAAGACCAGCACTAGTAGAGTTTTTAGTAGAATGTAAAAAAAAGCTGCTGTTAAATGTGTGGCATATACAATATTGCATGATAACTACAGGAATCAATCAAATGAGGTTAGAAAAGATTGGGAAGGAGACTGAATAAACAATTCACAGAGAAACAATGGGGGTTATATGTATGTCTCCCAAATATGCAACAGAGTATAGAAGATTTAGGATATTTGGTTGGATGTATTTGTATAGGTATTTTTATACCTAAAGCAGACTCTAAAAAATATTATTCCTCAGGTAGACTGAAATTGTTGGAGGTATGATGGGCAAGAAAGAGCTAATTAGAAGCATATTGTCTAAGAGTATAATGAGATGGCAGACTAAAAGAATCCCTGCAGACTCCCTGTCAGAATAACTGAGTGAGAAAATTGGTGCAACTAAAGAAATTATTTTTTGTTCTGTGATACAGAATCAGAATTGCCTAGACATAGTGATGACTTAATTTGGGTGGCTATCCAAAAAGCAATTACTAGAAAATGTAAAGTCTAAACCAACCATTCTAGAAGTAGTGAATATAGTAACAGAGATAAAAAAAACTGTAAACAGGATCTTTAGAAAAGGGTAGGAACAAATTACATAGCAAACTGGGAATTGTGGGAACAATACATGCAGAATCATGTTTTGGAGAAGTAGTGAGGTTTAAGGGAAGGCAGGAATTGAATGAGCTATGTAATGTTTGACTGTTGATGACTGTACAGAAGATTATAAGTGATGTATAATATTTATAACTCAAAATATGTCAATATGCTTTGTTTTCGTTTATATAAATTCATGATTGCCTATGTGATAAGTGATAATTCAATACAGATGTTTCTTGTTTAAAAAAAAAGTCTGCTTACATCACACATTAAGCAAATGAAGGCTAAGGAAACCAAACCCTCAACCACAGGATATATCTCCTAGTCTAAATCCTCTCTGCTAACAGCCAGGCTGTTTCTCATGGATAAGTTAATCATTTCAGTAAAAAAAACATTGAATAAAACAAATAAGAATGAGAAAGTGTAATTACCTGATGAACAAAGAGAAAATCTCTATTATTATTATTAATATTATTAGTAACAGTAGTAGTGCAAGTATTGTGGAGTTAGCAGATGTGGTATCAATTTATAGAACAGCGTCAAGTGTTTATATTGGGTTCAGGCTCCTAGGCAGTAAGACATTTCCCTGTGTTACATTTGGCTGTGGACATATGGCTGAAGTGACAGTCAGCTGCAGAGAAATATGGCTGTTTACAAATTCCTTGTGGGCAAATAGAAGCACACACTGCTATGCTCATGACATTTAATATCCAACTACATGGAGGCAGAAGAAGTAATAAGTGTTGTGCTCAGTGTACAGTACATACTTATGTAACTACAACATGTAGAAGTGTGCTATAGCACGGAGAAAATCATGCAGGCTACTATAGTCACATTTATGCTCAAGTATGCATTTTAGGTAATGTTCCCTAGACACTGTGAAGGGGGTAGTGGTCCACACACACACCGATTATAAAAGCATGGCCCATTGTGCACTGCACTTTTACTGCCACTGACATTCCCTCTGGCCAGCCTGCTGCTAATGCCTGCCATATTCCTTGCTGTCTCATGTTCCCTTGGGGACCATGGACATTGTTTTCCCCCTGTGCATTTGGTTATTGAAGTTGTAGGCTTGGAAACACATTATTTTGTTTGCCCACAGGAAATTTGCAAACAGCCATATTTCTCTGCAGCTGAATGTCAGTTCAGCCATGTGTACTCAGCCAAATGTACCACAGGGAAACGTTTCACTGCTTCAGTGCCTGAATTTTTATCAGGTGGGGCAACAGTAACACTTTTTGCTAAATGATGAGTCTTGAATACAGGAAATGTTCACAGCTTTGGTACATAGGTATTTACCAGGTGATTGAGCTGTGAGGATCTTATGAAGTCTAGCCCTAAGTTTCCATGGAAGTTTTATTCTATATATTTTGTATACAAATAACCCAGAGGTGGGCAAAACAATGATATGGTGGAAAATTAGCTTTCTGTCTCTATTCACAAGACACATGTGCTAGACTGAAGATGAATTTGTGGACTCACATCAATTCATCCAAATTAAATTTGAATAGAGTAAGAAAAATCCTTTGCTTTATGTGAGTGGAGGATGGTTCTACAGAAGAGGTATTCTGTGTGATACATACATATCTCTCCATGTCCTACTTATTTAGCAAAATAGACTGAGACTCCTTGAGTGGGTGCATATGCTTTCATTGGATTTAAGAATGTAGGGTCTGTTGAGGCTTTATCTGTGAGGCAGGGGTTACTTCCTAGTAGCCTGTATGATACAGAGAAGAAGTTTGGGGATTTGTGATCCTTTTTTTTTTTTTTTAATTGAGTAAGCATTGCGGTTGTTGTTCCAGTTGAGACAAGTGTTTGGACATGTACATACTAACTGCTGCATTATATTCAATGATCTCTTGATAAGAGCCGAGCTTGGTGCAATAACTGCATCCAAGGACTTGGATGCCATACATTTAGATATAAGTTAAGAAAAAGAAGTTCCTTATAAGAGTGGCTACATGGTGATCATAGGACTGCTTGTTGTCATCATAGGTTTCAAGATCCATGACTACAGAATTTACTTTCTTGGTTGTTCTGTCAATGTGATTGTTACAAAGGAGACCACAATTGCTGAAGGATGTGATAATCCATTTCTTGGAATTTAATTTTAGTCCATGGTTTTGACACCAATTATTTGTTTCCAAAAGTCCCTCTTTCAAGATTTTGTGTCCTCTTGGGAATTTATGATGACATCAGGTTTACGATCATCTGCAAACTTGGTCAGCTATAAACCATTTACATATGCTTTGATCTCCAAGAAATAAATGCCAAAGTAGAGTGGCCTAAAGACTGAACCGTGGGTTACAATGCTAGTGTCAGGTCTTTTGAAAGAGGAAGAGCAACCCACTCTAATCCTAGAAGATTTTAATGATGATCACTTCTTATTTGGTATAGATGATAATTTATGTTACTTTGTTTAGTTTAGTTTTACTTTTTTTTACTTCCTTGTCTATTTGCAGAAGAAAATACAGTAATCTGCTTTTCAGTTGTGCTGAGATTTGAAATTTTTATTTTATAAAGTTAGTGTAGCAAATTCACACACCACTACTTTCAATCCTCAGAGAAATATTCAGAGTAAATGAATGTAGCTAATGGCAAGGGCTTGCTAGTATGAAAAAGTGAAGCCTGGATGAAGAGAAGGAAATAAGCTTTTATGTCTGAATCAATGTTATTTTGTGGTGCGTGCTATTTCAAGTTTTTATGTAATGATGCTGTGCTTCAGATTTCAAAATAGCTATTAATAACACTGAGCATTCAGTCTTCTGTAAACCGTAATTGTTCTAATAAAGTACAATTATGGTATACTGCAGACCTGATGACCTTTAAATGTCTTGAAGCAATTTGCTCACACTTTGATGACTCATTGCTTAGGCACAGCAGCAGATTTCACATATAGATATGCAATTCTGAATGCAGAATGATAAAAGAAATAATAAGATACAAAATCTGGTTATAAAGATATAGTTTTATTATTTCATAATGGATCATATCCACAGCTTAAAGGCAGAACCAAGTATAAACATGTATCTAGCAAAGTGACAAATTCAAATTCTAAATATATACTAATAGTTGTTTGATCATTTTCTTTTAGAATTGATTTTTCCTCGATTGTATTACTTTGCATTAAGTTCAGCACAAGATTTTGTGACAGCAAGGGGTCTGTGCATAACATTCAATGTGTTAGACCATAAATGTTTGTTGGGGAAAATGTGTATTGCTGTATAGGAATTATGCATCAGTAGCACATGAAATGGGTTTGCTTTGGCAGTGTACCAATGGATGACATAAAGCATGTAAAACTGTCACTTGCTGGTAACTCATAAGTAAGGGCATCATTTTGAAACAAACAAACACTGATAGTAATGAAATATTACATCTGGACTTGAGGCAAATTCTGTTTTATGGAAAGACAGACTAATCACATGTCATAGAGAGAAAGCATCTTGTTTCCATGTGAAACTAAATGAAAAATGTACCTTGAGGCATTGAATTCAACCTAATGTAATAACTGAAAAGTAAGGGTGGATGAACTACTGTGTTAAGACAGACAAGGCATAAAGTTAAGTAAAAGAAAGACTTCTGCTGTCAGTATAGATCTTTGTAAGTCAGCATTCCTTGAACCATTTCAGGGCCAAAGATGAAATTATGTATTTCTCATTGCCGCCAGAGATTTATACTCTTGAATGGTAGCATGTTACTTATCATGACTTTGCAGATAATACAACTAAAGCCACTCCTAATAATTCTACCTTTACATATCTACTCAGGAATAAGTGAGAAAACATCAGAAAGGATTTAACATAATGTCCATTTTGATATTAATTAATTGGTGCCAATTATTAGATGCAAACAGGATGCTAAGAAAAAGTTCAAGAACATAGAGCATAATTTGAAACATTAACAGGCCATACTAGGAAATGAGAGGTGTGGGGCAACTGTATCTATATGTGAAAAAGGTAACTAGTTACACGTTATATGCTAGAAGAAGAACATGCATGTCATTTCTGCAAAGGGAGCATTTGTGCACCATTCACATGCTTAAAAAGCTCTGATCATCTCACAGAAAGTGAATACGTGATAAATTGTAAACAGACACATGCATTTGTGCCACATCATAAACAGACAGCTAAACATCGTTGAATGCCCTAGAGATAAGCTGGTGTAATATAGTGTGACATGGGCAGAAATGCAGCCATTATTTTAACCATGTTGTCCATAGCAGGCCAGCTGCTGGCATCAGCATTGCTGTAGACAACTGCCATGTTTCAGAATGATGATGTCATGCAGCACTTTGACTTGCTAAGAGCATGTAGATAGATACAGAATAGATCCTGCTGTCTCGAGGCAGCTGTGTGATGAGTGCAATGATATCAAGGTACATCTTCCTTGTAGCAGGAATTTGACATTGAAGAGCACCTCAGAATGACACAAATACATATCTCAAACTTCAGCTTACTGAATGTGATGGACTACATTAGCAAATAAGTCACTGGGGAGAGATCAACAAATCTATTACATCCAAATAATGTGGGATGACAACCAGACTGTGAACATTAACAGGAACTTCAGAGAGTAATAGGGGTCTGGAATATAAAACTGAAAGTGTATGGGTTGAATCTGAATGCAGAGAAAATAGTTGTCACTACAGCAAATGGGAAAAACAGAAGAAGCTTAAAAATAAGATATGGAGAAAATACTGGAAATAGTTAACAGCTTCAAGTTTCTACGTGGGGTGGTTTAGGAGAAGGGTAATCTGAATGAGGAGGTCAGATTTGGAATCAGAGGTGTTGAAGCAAACTTGTATAGAGTGTCAGGGTAGTGTGCAACAGACGAATGCAAAAGAAGCTGAAAAGAAAGATGTGCGAAACAGTGGTGAAACCAGTGCTTCAGTATGGCACAGAAAACTGGGTAGTGAAAACAAAGCAGTTTTGGAACCTTGAGGTGCTAGATATGAAATGTCTGAGATAGATGGGTGGATGGATGCCCAATATGGGAAATATGAAAAAATTACAATACCAGATATTAACCAAAGTAGCCCCAAATTGCAGAGAATGTTAATAAGAATGGATTACGATGCTTTGTTCACTTCTGGAAGAAAGCAGAAGATGATTTGGTAAAGAAGATTTGGAGACAGACAGAAGAGAAGAGGAAATGTGGTAGCCAACCAAAACATGGATGGATTGTTTGAGAGAACACCTGAGGAAGTCAAATATGATGGCTATATAAGGTAGTATAGTTGCACTGAACTGAGAGATGCAGACACTGTTGGTTAAACATCTCAACTTCCTGTAAAACAAAAGAGAAAAGGTGGCTGATGATTTGGATGATGTTGATTTAATTGAAAGTTCCACTGTTTACTTAACATCTTCATGGAAAATGCAATAAGGTACATGTGGATGCAATTTACATAAGAAAATAGGCCAACGATAAGCAGGCATTTTCATTCTGTGCCAGGTGCCATAGACTGCATACATAATGCATTATAAGCATCCGTGTCTGACTATGTTAATGTACACATCAATAGACATGGGTAAGATTATATGAACATCCTGACAGTGTATAACCTAGCTCATATGCTTAGCAAAACTGGTGTCAGAAATTCCAGTGGATGCCTGCAGACAGAGGGAGGCTGAGCCCTAAAAGGGCAATACGAGGAATAACAAAACAAAACAAAAAAAAACAAAACAAAAAAAAAAAATCCACATCCTGGCAAAAAAATGCACCAAAGATAAAGGGGGGGAGGTGGGAGTTATTATTTCAGCAGTGAACATTTAAACATGTACTATTATGGTAAGTTAAGCTTACATAACTGTACTATGTTCTTCATATTGATCAATGCTGCAGTAACCTTAGTTCTCTGGGTAGATTACTATAGCTAACTATATTTGGGAGGAGGAAGGAGAAGAGTCCAGGAGCCCCTGGGGAATGGTCCTAGAAAATAAGATCTAGACCTAGAGAAGGAATTGAGCTTATAGTGCTTTGTAAAAGTATGTACAGAGGACCAAACAACAGCTTCTAGATTACTTCTAGAATCCAAGCCTTTCAAAAAAGCCATAGATGAAGCAAAGGCCCTGGTAGAGTGTGCCTTGACAAGGCCTGGAATAGATTTGTCATAGTGAGTATAAGAATAAAAAATAAATAGCCTCAGACAACCATTTGGAAAAAGTATGTTCTGACACAGGTTGTCCTTTCTTCTTACCTTCAAAAAAATGAACAATTGATCTGAAGATTTTAAAACTTTAATTCTGTAAAAATAGTACCTGAGTAATGTGTGTACATCCAAGGTGTAGAGCATTCTTCCTCCCTCATTTTAGGAAAACAGGGAAATGGATAGCTTGGCTTAAAGTAAATTGGGGTGCCACTGTAGACATGAAAGAAGGATTAGTTCCCAAAGACAGCCTGTTCCTATGGAAAATGAAGTAGGGTTGACTCGCCTTAAGAGCTTGCAACTCAGATACCCTTCTTGCAGAGTTCAGAACAACTGCTCACACTGTTTTCCATGTAAGGAACCTCAAGTCAGGAATCTGAAAAGATTGAAGGTATTGATGTTGTGACTGAAGAGATTTCAGATACCACTGTATCCTTCTCATATGGAGTCTTGCCAGGAGTATCTAGAGAATCATAGATGCTATGAGACCCAAAATCCTGATGAATTCCCTCACAGTGACCAAAGTCTGAATGGAAAACCTTAAACATACTTCTAATTAAAGATCTGTGTTTTTTCTTTCTTGTGGAAAAAAATTTGTTTGAACTGAGTCGTCCAGTTGACATCCCAGGAACGCAATCCTGTGTGAGGGAGTCAAGAAACACTTTTGAATTTTCTCTTGGAATCCCAGTGTCTGCAAGAGATTTCTCACAAAAGAGAGAGATGCTTGACATTTTGAAAAAAGACTCTGCAACAATAAATAAGTCATCTAAATATGTAAACAAGTTGATATTCTATAGCCTGTAATGAACTATAATTGGAGCTAGACAATTTATGAACAATTTGGTGTAGTGAAGAATCCAAAAATTAAGGCAGAAAAATGATAATATAATCCAGACACTCAAAAGCTTATGAAACACTGAAGTCTGTATGAATAGGGGTGTGATGGTATCCATCCTTTAAGTCTAGTGTTACCAAGAAACTTGAAAGATGAAGAAAAGTTAATAGGTTGTGAAGTTACATCATTTTGAATTTGGGCACTATCACAAACAGGTTTAGGAAAGAAAGATCCAGAACTGGTCTCCAAGCATTTTCTTTCTTTTCCACTAGGAACATCTTCAAATAAAATCCCTTCCCCACCTGGGAAGGTGGAACCAGTTCTATCATTTATTGGGGCAGGATGTGATGAAGAACTGGTGGAAACAAAATAGCCTGTTCTTAAGGAGAAGGAATGGCATCCTTAGAAAGGAGGAATTTTTTGTCACTACCATTTATAACCCTGAGTCAGAAACAATCTCTTGTCAAACAGAAAAAAGAGAGTCAGACCTTCTCTAAGACAAAAAGGACCATGGTGGGAGGGGTCACATGGTCTCTTGAATAGTCAGACTTGTTGGACTGTCCTTGGTTTGAGAAGTTTGAAACTTCTTTCTGGAATCCCCTTGACACTTCTTAAACATCTGTTTACCTGAATTCTTCTAAGACTGTTTTTCACTTTTTTGCCAAAATTGGAAGAGGAGAAAGAAAATCCCTTGGAAATTTTGAAAAAGGTGGACTGAATAATCTTAGAGATTCCCTGGAACAGCTGACTCTTTCATCTGTTTTTGATCACCTCTGTAGCACTGGGGACAAACAGTAAATCCCTATCCAAGGAAGAATTATAATCTCATTTTACATCATCCGGGAAGTTCTGAGAAGGCTGCAAAGTAAAAACTCCTTAAAACAGAACCAGTGGCCATAGCCCTGGAAAAAATTATCAACAGAGTCATACACATGCTGCAATCAATGAGCAGTGACCTGTGCAATAGAAGAAACCAAGTTATTTAAAGCACTTTTTTCTTCACAAGTAGAAACTGTAGATAAATCTTTCACAGTATGTCAGAAAAAACGTTAACATATGAGCCTAACAATTTAAAATCCTGAAAACCAAAGTTGCACAAGTACACATATCAATAATTTTCACATATTTATTAGAAAGAGTATGATTAGAATTAACTAAGTGTTTAGCAACAATGGAGTCAACTAAGGCTATAGCTTCAGGGTCAGCTTTTGGAATAGTGTATAAAAAATTAAAAGACTGAGGATCTTTATACATCCTATCTGCAGTTTTAGGGAAAGCTAGCTGGCTATCAGGAAATTGCAGGTAGTAAGACACACATCTTCTAAAGCAGACAGCACAGGAAAATGGGTGTAGGTCCTGAGAAATCCTGTAACAACTCAAAGTATTTTCTGAGGGACTTAAAGACATCAGTGTTCTCCCACTGAAAACATTGGGACATTCTAGCAATAGTGTCAGAGAAAGAATACCCCCGCACAGGAAGAATCAGAAACTGAGGTCTCCTCTGAGTCTGAATCAAAATTCTCAGGAAAATAATTTTCTTGGGTGGCGAAAGCCAGGGTACCTTTTTGGCTAGGCTTATAGAGGCACTAGGGCCAATAGCCTAATACCTACCTATGAACCTATGAAACTAAAACCCTGAATCAATCCCTGTCTTTTCCAGTTTAGACTCATAATCTTGAATGTCTGGGAAAGGAAGCATCCCTCTTTCTTTTACCAGTAACTAAGAAGGATCAATAGCCTGAATTAAACCCTTAGCCAGTCCAAATAAACTATTCCCATCCATAGAAATTTGAAGAGGAGCAGATGTTTGCTTGTTTTTCTATATCTTTTTAAAAGGAAAAATGGGGATGACCATGTTACTATTGGAAACCGCTGCTTTCCCAGGGGTAGGAATAGTATTCTGAGCAACAGTGAACCCTCCTTGTTCCCACTCACAGGAGCGATAACAGTGGATTTTCCTTGCCCACTGAGGAAACTCCACCAACTGCAGAAGACTTGGCTAATGGCAGTCTATAATGGCTGCAGGTGTTACACCAGATGGATTCAGGGTAAAAGATGACTGACCTGAAATACAACAAATGGCTGCAGCAGAGTCACCCACCTGCAGCTGAAGCAAATTGCTAGCCTTATGTGTTAGCAAAGGCTGTTTACTTAACTTGTTCTTGTTGTAACTGAAAATGGGACAGGCCATAAAAGAGATGCCCCGGGATTCATGAAGCTCGGCGCAAGGATGGCGTTAGCCTTCCGCTGACCATGCAGCATAGAGATGGTGCAGCAGCACACAAGCATATTAATGAAGGCGCGCTACCACAACATCCACGTGCATAGGAAACGTGCGCGAGTGCAGGGGGCATGTCTAAGCACTGCACGGAGGCATGAACATGGCCACTGCATACGCGCAATCTAAAATGCTGACTAGTACAGCCTGCCTCTAATAATAATCACTCCTGTCAGTGTCTGTGGATACTGAAATGTATGCAAAGCATACAAGACAGTTTTGCGAACAACAAAATAAAAAGTAAACACAAAGGCATGTAGCTGAATATTGAGTCCCCATCCCTCGAACAAATGACATTTAAAACCCCATGCCCATATTCCATTATAGTGTTGATTGTTATACCAAGTGGATGTGAAATGCAGCGTGTTAAGAGTGCCGCTGCCAATTGCTAAGCCTAGCCCAATGGTTAGGGTTAACACCTGACCCACAATGTGAGGGACAGTCCCCTCGGGGTAGTTGTGTCCATACCAAAACCATTATAAATGTTAAATGTCCTGTGATTGTAGGACATAATTATGTCCCATATTTTATGTAATAGTTCCAAACAATACTTATTTCTGTATGTAAAATACCTAAATGTTACAAGAAACAGAATAAGCAACTAAACGAAACAGAATAAACAACTAAACTGCTACAACAATAAGCTTTCATTTAGGCATAAATCTAAAGTACTATCCTTTGTACTGACCGTGGGTATGTGCTGGCCCTGTAATATCTGATGTGTGTCCCGAAAATGTCCCATTTTGGTCATATGAAAAGGTGGCAACCCTACCAATGGTCAGAGCATTTGCTCAGTATCTGCCCATTTGTGGTCCAAGTCGTCCTTGTCTAGATGGCCCAAAGATGAACGGGTATTACCCAGGTCTACCTACTATGTCATGAAAGATAAGTAACTGCGTGTATCTATGTGCGTGAAGTACAGCATGTGGAAGATCAAAAATGCTAGGGTCGTCCTCACAACCATATTGGTACCAGAGATATTTAGTGTAAACAATGTGTTCTGTTGACTGTGCCATGGGCCATCAACCAGAGAAGGGATGGATGGTGTGTGCGTAATATGGGAGTGGGGGGTGAGGGTAATGTAATAATTCGGCAAGGGGAGACTGGGTTGGATGCACAATAGGTGAACTGAAGGTGTACGAGGGAGCAGTGAGTGAATCAGAAAGAAAACCAAAGAACAAACATTCACATCCGCAATACAACCTAACAGGCCATACTGTAGAACACAATCCCACAAACATATGAACACTAAAATGTGCAATACACATGTACAGAAACGTTACTGGCTCACACCCACATAATGGTCTGGCCTGAACTGAGCCATCCAACCCAAACACACCTGGATACATAATTGAATACCCATCATCCCCTCAAAAGCACACCACCCCTCCTTCCTGAACGTCCAACAAAACCACCCATACTCGGGCTGCTAGCTTGGCACAGCCATATCTGCACATAGTGACCCCTACTCATATCTCGTAGGCAGTCTGACCCTAGGCAGTCTCAGGTTTGCAAACCATGTATCCCTTGCATGTATAACCCTACCTCATTTTTGTAAAGCCAAAAGAATCGAGGTCATTGGTCCCCACAATTTGTGGATATCCCTCATGGGATAAGTATCTGTTCTAAATATTAGACTTAGTGTCACGACACGATGTCCAGTCCCGTAGACATCTGGGCACAAGTTGTATGAGCAGTAGTTGTCCACAACCATGCTCAGCCTCCAGCCAGTCCTGCAGAACCTACAACTCGGGATTAAACAACTGACCATGATGCATGTCTCCCCGCATGCATTATCGGGAATAAATACCTTTCACATTCACATAGTGGCAGTCGGATATAGGGTGATTAAGGCGCTTTAAAGCAGACATAAGCAGGGTTGCCACCTGTCCCACATTGCGAGGGACAGTCCCTATTTGGGCAGTCATGTCCTGACCAAAAATAATAAAATGGCAAATGTCCTGAGATTGTAGGAAATAATTATGTCCCATATTTCATGTAACAGTTGCATAAAATAATTATTTCTGTATGTAAAATACTTAAATGTTACAAGAAACAGAATAATCAACTAAACTGCTACAAGAACAAGCTTTCATTTAGGCAAAAACGTAAAGTTCTATTCTTTGTACTGACCGTGGGTATGTGTCGGCCTGTAAAATCTGATATGTGACCCAAAAATGCCCCACTTTGGCCATTTGAAAAGGTGGCAACCCTAGACGTAAGCGGGTATGCACAACGGTAAGTGGTGGTGATTCAACGGTATGGGAAATGTAATTTCGCATGTAGGTGTATATGCATGTGTATGTACAGACCAATATAGTTATATATATATATATATATATATATATATATATATATATATATATATATACATATATTTAGATATGAAGAATGAACATGGTCACAATATAGCAGTCATAACGAATGTGAAGGGAAACAGCAGGGGAACCCCCCATAATATTTAGTGCTGTTTTATCATGTTGGCCAGAGGTAAGCACACCTCTGCATGGTAGGACGCTAAAAGTGGAACTAACTATGTCCCCGTGCTTCGTCTGACTTTCAACGAGGTACAGGGCAGTCCCATTCCCCAGTCGGACAAGCCTAAACCCGGATGAACACATGAACACCCTGACAATCAAATACACGTATGTGCCAGGACTATAGGCTTTGGAGGTCTGAATACAACATGCGGCACGGGTCGAGAGCAGTAGGGAATGGCGCATGTGTAGTAGTGTGGTTTTCCCAACAGGAAAATGGATGCCAGCTGTGTAAGTGAAGTGTTTAGGCGTGTGTTCGGGTAACTATGAACCATGGGTATGCATATAATTGAAGCAGCTCACCAATAGTGTAGTGGTTAGAGCATCCGCCTTGCGAACAGGCATTCTCGGTTCAAGTTCGATTATAGCACATATCATTTTCCTTGTAGAATGAATGCACTCTGCTGCAAAGCCGACATTTAAACATGTAAAAGTGAACGTGTGTATCGCATGGGACTATTAACCAGATCCCTTCAATCAAAGTGGTACTGTGATAAAGAATAAGGCACAAGTAAGCACAAATAAGCGGCAGTAAACATATGTAATGCACAGTAAGCATAGGCAAGTGCTCCTGCACAGGTGTAAGCAGCTCCCAGCATAGGAAATGTATTTTTGTATGCACAGATTTAATATATATATATATATATATATATATATATATATATATATATATATATATATATCTGCACACACATATATATGTGTATAGATATATATCTACATACATAAAATATACAGATATATATATATATATATATATATATATATATATATATATATATGAAGAATGAACGTCGCAACAATAAAGCATGCACAAGGGCTGTGAAGGGAATCAAGAGCAAATATGGTATTATATAGTGCTGTCAGCGTATGTCATAAAAAGCTGCCCAGGAGTGAGCAGAGCACCGCTACTCACACCACAGGCAGGGTTTTACCAGTGGGAGTAACATTGTTGAATTGCTAAGTCTACGTTACACACAGACAGAATGTAGTCCATGCTGGGACCACCAAAAATTGTAAAGCGCAAATGGCCGTAATTCATAACCCCAGGAAAGGCACTTATGTGCAAATATTACATGGCGGGACAGCCTGTGAATACACAAGGCAGGACAAAATATGTGTAGGGCCCCAAATGCTCTGGAGAGGGCAATGTGTAAATGTGTGTCATGGCTGCGATAACAAGTGGATAATGGATGTTACGTGTGTAAATTCAACACGGGTGGGGTGGAGGAACTATGGGTATGCAGTTATGGATCCTGGCATGCCAGAGTTTGATGGCCTGGTTCTAATGGACCACCCCGTAGAGGTCAGCTAGTTCATAATAGATATATATGCATACAAACATGCAGACAACAATATGTTGAAGTACATTCTCTGTAGCACATGCATTCCATTTGTTGACATAAATAATAAGAATGTGCACATACAAACATCGACAGTAGATTGAATAATAGGCTGTGCAGAAGAGAGATGGGACAAATCACACTGTATCACATTCCAGTTACCATCAGTAATCCGTACATGAACATATTGTGACATCTGTCTGCTGTATATACCGATTACAAGATAACTGGAGTGAAGTGTCGGTGTCATAATGAATAAGGCACTAGTATGCTGGTGAAGCATATATAAATACCATTACGCATGTGTAAGTGCATATGAGTGGGGAATGTATTGATTTACTGACACACAGATGTATATATATTTATATATATTTATATATATATATATATATATATATATATATATATATATATATATATATATATATATATATATATATATATATATATATATATATATATATATATATATATATATATATATATATATATATCTATATATATATATATATATATATACATAAGTACATATATATATATATATATATATATATATATATATATATATATATATGTGTGTGTGTGTGTGTGTGTGTGTGTGTGTGTTTGTGTGTGCAGATATATAGAGATATACAGCTATGATAGGAAAAAGCACACAGGAATGACATTTGTTCACAGACTATGGCAATGGAAGTGAGGAACCCAGGCAAGACACATGACACACACAGCATGTCCTTCCACCCCCCCCCCCCTACAGCCGGACAAGGGAACTATATACGCAAGCAATGTAAAGTGTCCACTGCTTCCCAGACCACAGGCAGGATACACCCGGGGGGGACACAGTAAGCCCATGGATTCTAATCATGGAACACATACTGGAGCGTCCCTTGCAGGACACCCCAAAAATTGGCCATATCATAGGAATGTGATAGATCATCCAGTTTGTCCACGGTGTATACACACTCAGAATACAAGGGTGGGTAACCCAGATTACCCATGGGCTGAGACAATTGTATAAAATGGGTTTCATGAAGTGTAGACTGGGCAGCGTGTAGTGGTTTGTCCAGAACCCACCAGGTCTCAGAGTAAGGATGGGTGCTGTCGAGAAGGTGAGGGTGGGGGAATTATGGGTAGCTACTTATGGGTCTAGGTGTGCAGGTGTTGGCTGATATTGGCCAATATGGACAGCCCTAGAGATGCAAGCAAATGTGCTCATTGGGCAGAGGCATCACCCAATGAGCAGCCACACCCACTGAGAGACCTACTAAAGCAAAGTGTAATCTATATGGCATGGAATGGAATAACCAGTTGTAGATGTCTGTAGAGCTATGTTTGTGTATATGTACCCATAGTGAGCTAGAGATATGCTTCTCCTCGCTGTAGTACAAATGTATACATACAGAGAGAGAATATAGATACATACCCACATATGACTCTATACATATGCAGACATCCATAGACCCATATATTGTTAGATCATATATATATATATATATATATATATATATATATATATATATATATATATATATATATATATATATATATATATATATATATATATACAGCAAGATATGCATATACATATATGCATACATATGCAGATATATCTGTATATATTAATGTAAATATATATATATGTTACAGTAAATATACACATGTATATACCTAGGACATGATACAGCAGTTACGGGTAACATATGTTCAGTCTGGGCATATGTTGGTGGGAGGTCCAATAAACAAACATCTACCTCCCACCCAACCAGCTAGGCCGTTGAGACATACAGACATGCAGTAAAGGTAAATACACCACTGCTTCCCAGACCACCGGCAGGAAACTACCAGTGGGAGAGCTCCGCAAGGTCTACACTTTAAACATGGACAGCGATGTCCCTTGTGGGACACCAAAAATTTAGTTCTTGTAGCCAAGCCCTATAAAGATTGATGCGATCAGGATGTAGCTGTACACGGACCAGTAGGTTGTGCAAGCTTGATAACACATGGGTTGACACAACGTAGAACATGTGTCCCGACAATGGGAGAGTGGGCAGTGTGTAGGGGTGGGTTTATACCTCACCTGCACCCACAGTAAGGATGAGTGCTGTAGAGGAGTGGCAGGTAGGTGAACTATGGGTATGCAATTATGGGCCTAGGCGTGCAGGTGTTGGCTGGCAGAGCTGTATTAGGACCAACCCATGGATGTAAGTAATATTCCGATGTGGGCATAGCAGATGCCCATACCTCCAAAACCTTAAGAGTACATCTACTGGATAGTCCGTAAACCATTGGGGGAACACATAGGGACCATATCATTGAACTGTCCCCGATTACCAGGGATGTCCATGATTACGAATCAGAATCTAACTCAGTCCCAACTAAACCCTCCTAGAACTAGTGATATTAGGAGAAAAGGTGGTGGAATACATGTAATGAATAATGACAACATGTAAGAGTCATAAACAGCATGTACCTCAGAAAATGTGTATGAATACATATGTGCTCTGGGTCTGTCAGTGTGTCAGGTAAATAGCACCAAACTTCTAAATGTGTCCCTGAGGTTGTTATGCAGTGTCCCTGATTCAGTGTTCATTCTTCCCCATTCGTATGAGAGGTCTGCTAGTGAGAGAAAGTGCATGCTCCGCCGACTACCTTATAAAATATGATAGAATAATAGGGTTGGGGTTACCACCTGTCCACCTTTGCAATGGACACTCCCCTTTGGGCAGTTGTGTCCTGCAAAATAATTGTAATTATGGCAAATGCCCTGTGATTTAGGACAAAGATTTCCTATATTGTCTGTAGTAGTTGCATAAAACAATTATTTTGTGTCTGAAACACCAAAATGTTATAACAAACAATATAAGCAACTATAATGCTACAAGAATAACCTTTTATTTAGGCAAAACAGTGAAGTACTCTCTTTTTTACTGGCTGTGGGTATGTTTTGCCCTGCAAAATCTGACATCCCTACATAAAGGAGTCCCACCTTGGCCAATTGAAAAGGTGGCAAACCTATAATTGGTATGCGGTAGCATGACAAGGCCGAAGGATGTGGCTCCCAAAACCCAAGTTATTGTCTGTATTATAGAGTCTCAGTTCCCATGTATCAGCCAGATGGGAGCAGATTGTATGAGGAACACACAAATAATATGATTAATTCACTGGACAGGCCAACGATTCTATACAGTCGAACGCCATGCTGTCGCGTAATGGGCAGCCATTCCTGATACTGTAGTCATGTAGTCCGATGTAATAGGCATCACAAGGTAATATTGTGGCCCTTGCTCCCACCAAGGGGTGTGAGTGACAGGTGCAAGCACCAATGTCGATACATTTGCAAGTGCGGGTGTAAGCATGTTTGGCTACCAGTATGCGATTATTGCACTGGTAAAGCAATGTAGAGGCTAACCGAGTGTAAGAAGCTGCAAACAGAGGTCAGCAGTGCTTAACACCGAGCAAACCCGTGCACACCCACTCCCAGCTGCTTTAATGTGCCTTACTCCCTCCCTATCCAATGGCCGTGTTCTGCCCTGCAACCAAATAAACGTCCTCTGCAAGGGTCGGAACCAGGACCCTGCACACACAGCTAATGTGAATTACCAATACGCCATGGCAGATATACAGACAACGGACAGTACACAAACATATCATACAGTGCAGTCAGTCAACAGTATAGGAATGTATCCCATCATGTAGATGTATATGTGAGTGTTTACGTCCAGCATATAGGTACATACATATATAGAGATATATCAGGAACATACCATGTGGCAACAAAGCATTACAAACAAATGAATCAGGGAAACACCAGCGATGCCTGTATTATGTAGTGGTGTTCTATGTGATCTCAAGACTCCCTCAGACAGACATGTGTCATTCATACACGCAAATAGTTGTACATTGGCCATATACATCACTCTGTGCATGTAATGTACATTAACACAACAGTACCTGTCCAATCATTATGTATGAACAGTACTCTTGCAAGGTGCTGTGTGCAACATCATCATCATGATAAAGGTAAATGGGGTAACCATAGAGGGACCGGCCTCATCATGTGTACCTGGACCATTTAGGAGTGATGTGCATACCAGGATCATGTGCCTGAGGGACAGTGGTGAGGATAACAGGAGTATGTTGTGATGCATATTACAAGGGTTACATGTGTCCAGTAGGCACGTGTGTGAAATGGACAGCTATGTATTGGGCAGATGTTGTCCTTGGAGCCAATTGGCCTTATGTTTCTGTAGGTGAGGGATGGATGTAGGGGAAGGAGTGTAGGTATGGCCATGGAGGATGGGTAGGGTAGGATCACAGAAAAGGCAGCATACAGGGTTGGTATATGACACATGTGGGGGGATACACCCTGATCAGAGATGGGTGTTCGTCATTCACAAGCCCATGGGAACAGTGGGGCAGCGGTCCCCAGCCATGGGCAACCGCCACTACAACTAAACAGTTGCCAAGGAGGCAGTGGGGGCTGTCCAGGAGGGGCAGCATCACCCTGTAAATGTGACACTCCACCCTTGAGCTTGCATATCTGGCTTCGGAACCCCTTAGTGAGCCCCCAACGCAACACATCCGGGAACACATGACAGCAGACATGTACCTGTCTGGTCCTGCTCCCAGGGGGTACATGCTCCATCCTCAGTGGTGGTATCACCAAAAGGTGGTGCAGAGCCAACAGAGGTTGATGTCCAAGGCTGGGCCCCAGATGTTCTAGTGCCCGGTGCCATGGTCAGCTGAAGTGGGACAGGAGGTTCTGCCGGGACCTCCCAACCCATTCAGCCTATGGTGTTGCAGTTTAAACCCACATATGGCTTAGTGATAGACAACAGCATACAGGATTACCTACAATAGTATTCATAGATATCCCCATCAACCCAACACAACAGATGGTATACATTTGCAGAGGGAGCACAACACATGCATATATACTGCATGTCATCTATACAATGTGTAGTAGACGTGTGACCACAGCTATGAACAGTTACCCATTATTGGCTTGTCACTGGGAACCCCAGACAGTGTCTGTCATACCACTGTTTCATGTGACACATGTCCAATCAGGGATGCGATGACAGTAACACATGCCTATCATCATGTACTGTCTGCAATCCTCACACTATGCTTCTGCTGTGTACAGATGTGTGTTCAGTGTGTGTAACATAGGAAACAAATGGTTGCACACACTAAACAGTTCACAGATGGCCCTACAGATTGGGGTTTCTCACAAACAGAGTACTGTCATGTCTGTATTAAAACATGCAGAATAGCCATTACCACACACATGTTAAACAGTCAGTAGTCTCAATGCAGCATAGCTACACGTACATGTTGTAGTCATGTGTGGCACATCTCCCTCCTGTCTTTAGGCTATTTCCCACTATGTATAATGTTTGAGGTGCATCCAGATATCATCTGTGATGCCGTGTCAGACCACCACATCCAGGTACCACTCACAGTGATTGTCATGGCCAAATACCAACATGTTTTCCCTATATAGTGTACTGTGTTTGTCATGTGAATGGCTATGGGAACACCATCACAGCTGTTCCACATGCAATCAGCTAGAGGAGGACTGCAATAGGTGCAGAGGCCATCACCTAACCATGTCTATCACTTACAATACGCATGCTGCTGTTGAGCAGGTGTGCTCCTTCACATTGGGACAGGCAAAGTACACCAGGGAAGGGCTTGGAGACTTAACTCTAAGCATCGTCTGCCACACACCTAACAGTACAGGGGTCAAACTCCTGACTGACTACTCATTACTATTACATGTGCATGATGTTACTACATGTGCCACAAAGGTGACATGTTGCTGTGCTGTAAGAACATATATGTGTGTAGGTGAGTGACATCTGCAACAGAGCTATAGTAGACTTACATTAGGTGTGGCACACATAGCTGTCCACGTGAATGGATGCCATTGTCACCATAACCACCACTCTCTAATGGACATGCATTGACACTCTTTGCCTGGGCCACAAATACACAACCTAACTACTTAGTTTGCCACACTGCAGTAATGCACAGGACTACATGCACCAGAGGGGATATTTGGAGGTTCTATGGGCTAGGGCATGTGAAAGTGTTTGACATCTGTTGGTATGCCAATGAGGGTTATACTGGGAGTGACTGTGGATAGGAGCATCATAACCCACATGTAGATACAAGGTGCCAGTACTGGCATGCATGTATGCATTGCTTCATGGGTATGTAGTGGTTGGCTGTGCAAGATGGCCGTACAAGGCTGGGTGAGGGGTAATCGTTGACATCGCATCTCCTGACAATGGTGTGCAGTGCAGGGGTGTAGTGTCTGCAATGTCCCACACAGATGGGTACTGCATGATCTGCCCTGACTTCCTGGTTACCAATGTGTATGGCCATAGCTTTGCAATGCATGCCATGTCTGTGTTTGATAGTCCTTCACATGGACATTGCCTGGGATGTGCATGTCCCACAATACTGTACAGTGACATGTACAGGTGTACTTGGTTTGGCAGGCACATGTTGTGTACACAGCCTGTTATCCCCTGATATGCCAATACTGGCCTGGTGTGGTGAAACCTGCTTATAGTGAGCTGGTAAACCCTGCACCTGTATTGATAGTAAGATACAGGTATTCCATGATGTCAGCAGCATGGGTCCATACAAGGCACATGTGTACAGCATTGTATGGCCTCTGTGGATCACATTTGATGGCACCACATATGTTGCAAGCATCCAGTGTGGAACATAGTGAAGGTACAATGTCCGCATATATGTGCCTATTGTACCGCTGTACAGGGTGCCATGTCCTCTGCAGGCCACTGCATTCACACCATGCCTACTATCTGTTATCAATGTGCATGGTACTAGCAACATAACGGGATATCCTAGGCAAGTTTATTTGTGTATGGCACATGGGTGTGGGACATATACTGGATTCTAGTAGGGTTGCATACTTTGTTCACCAGGCCTTTTGCCAGATGTAGGGGTATGGCTTGCCAACACAGTCCCATGGCTGACTGACAGCTGTACTCCTCGTGAGGTGGCCAATGTGTCATAAGATGGACACCATATAGGAAAACTACAAAATCCGCTCCACAACATGTCCAATTGGTAAGACACTCAGAGCCACCTCCACACAGGCTGTGACAGACAACCACACACGTATCATGTTCTGTATATAAACCCCTACCTACTGCATCACACCACAGCAATACGCTTTTAGGGCATGCACTACAGCGAATACTGGGTTGCAGCATGCCTACAGGTGTATACCTAGGTGGGTGAAAACAGCAGGAATGACAAAGGTGGTCATGTGATTTGTACAGAGAGTGAATACTCTACAAAGCACTATACTTGTCTCACCCAGGCAGACACACACACACACACACACACACACACACACACACACACACACACACTTGGAATGTCTGGGATTAGAACACCGACTTAAGTACTTTAGCACACTACAGCAGTACGCAGTTACAGAATGTGCTACCCAGATTACTGGGTTACACTTCTCCCAGAGGTGTATTTCTAGGTGGGTGACATTATCAACCTTGCCAAAGGTGGGTATAGGAATGGTATGGAGTGTGAGCAGTCTTAAAGCATTATTCAGTCCTCAGGCAGACAGGGACAAACACACACACACACACACACACACACACACACACACACACACACACACACACACACACACACACACTTGGCAAGTCTGGGATTAGAACATCGACCTAGCTACTTTATTACACTACAGCATTACAAAGTTACAGAACATGCTTCTGAGATTACTGGGACACAGCACTCCCAGTGGTGTATTTGTAGGTGGGTGACATCATTAGCCTTGCCAAATGTGGGTACAGGAATTGTATGGAGTGTGAGCAGTCTAAAAGCATTATTCAATCCTCAGGCAGACGGGGACAAACACATACACACACACACACACACACACACACACACACACACACACACACACACACACACACACACACACACAACACACACACACCAGTGGTGGAAACGGAACACATGCCTATCTACAGATCACTATTACAATGCTATATAGTTACGAGTCATACCACACAGACTACACATTTCAATGCAATGATACCACTGTCTGTAACCAGGTCAGATATACACATACCAGGGGCCCTTGGTTATTTAAAGCATTAGCAGATGAATGTTGCTGTACACCAGTATACACCCTCATGTTTGGATATGACATACGTGTACCTGCTCTGGATATGTACATGCCCCCCCCCACACACACACACAAAACATACATGTAAATAGCATAGCTGTTGTTGTCCTTTGTCCAGACAGTTGGCTACAGCTATTACACACATGCACATGGAATGTAAGTCCATGACTGCTGAATGCTAACAGTACATAAGGTGTGATATCAATGTTGACAGAGATAACATTCCCTCTGTACTGGTCACCCATTACACCTATCATATCATACAACAGTCCATGTGTCATGTATGTTATTACACATGTCCACCAATTGCAATGCCTACAAACATGCCCAAATGACAGGATTGTAGGACCTGCACACATGTACATGTAGTGGTGTGCATTCAGATACCATGAGTGTGCAGTTGCTGATGTATGCAGGTGACGTGTATCTTAGTACATCATGCAGTTGCAATGCAACCAACTGTATATGGTGATATGCTGAATGTATGGAAAGATGTACCTCAGGTATGGACAGATGTGTGGAAATAACTACGTGGTGGAGCATCTTTGCAGATGGATGTTTGCTAAGGACAGCTCACAGGTGTGTCACAAGTAGTCCTACAATAACCTGTGTAACCAGTAAGCAATGGTTTTGTTAACTGAAGGACATAACAGACAACATAAACAGCAGTCAGGGTGACACCAAAGGTAAATCACTTGACACCTGTAACAGTTAAGACCTCCCGTGTGCATATATCAGCACTATTGCCAAAGGAAGCATCAGTACACTTTGTAATGCATGCAATACTGCTGTAAGTCTGTCATACATATCATGAGCTAGCCAGGTGTTTGATTCAGAGTACTGGCATGTGTGGTTGTGTGTTTGTCCATATATGTCACGTATGGTGGGGAATACATCTCAGTTGTTACTCACTCTCCTGTACACTAGTGTAGACATCTGTACAGACTGCAATGTAGAAAGCAGGACATAGGCAGGGGCGTGTATCTCACACATGTGAGGTATCTGTATGTGCTTGACATAGGTGTATTCAATAGTGAATGCCACAGTGTGTGTATGTGTGTGTGTGTGTGTGTGTGTGTGTGTGTGTGTGTGTGTGTGTGTGTGTGTGAGTATGTCTGGCTGTCTGGTCCCTGGAGTGAGGATGTATGTTAGCATACTGAACTGATAAGACCCCTCCCCCATTAAGGCAGTGCAATCTACTATCCGTGTTGATGTCCCCGACCTTAGGCCAAACTGACTACCTGTACATGTGTATTCTCTGTGGTTTGTCATGTAGGTGCACAGTACTGTAATGATGATTTGCACATAGGCAGGGGTTCTCACCTCAACAGTAGCAACTGTGTGTGAGTGTTTGTTACTGTGTCGGTGGATCCATGAGTGTGTTGGTGTGTTACTGTGTCACTGAATGCATGTGTGTCAATACCTGAGTGTGTAGGTGCAGTTGTGTGTTTGCATCCTGTCATGGGAATGTGTATTACTGCTTCCCAATGAGGCATCACACTTCCCCCTGGCCTCTACCCTTGTAAACAGCTAGACCGCTCTCTTACCTCACCACTCCATGCAACTGTACCTGTGATGTCACCCAGTATGGATGTCATTTCTGTAGCCAAAGTAGCTTAATACACAGCTATCATGCTCTTGGATCAGTAGACGTGTTTGGAACTTGGGACATTCTCACTGTTATGTGGCAGCTACACGGTGCATGCTGGTATATTCATACATACCTGTGAGTAGTCCACATTGACATAATGGATACTAACTGCAAACACTGACATCCACCGACATGTGCAATTAGACCTGAAGGAGAAAAGCAGAACATCATGATCAACATGCAGTTACTGTTGTTACACAAGACACATACTGTTAACAATACAAAATGCATTGTACACCTGTAGTACATGGTATGTCTGCTGCCTGTCAACAGTACTTAACAGTTGTAAACTACACGTATCTTCCTAGTCTGTTCACCCTGTGCATCAGACCATATGAGCATGTCCCTGTACCGATGGTGTGGATGTCAGGGATGCGGCACAGGTATCATCATATGCACAGGGTGATAATGTTTGCCAGGGGCCTAGGCTGCACCATTGGATGACATCATGTGTGTGGGTTAGGGCCTTTGTTCTAATTGGGCGTGTGTGGATGTTATGCATGTGTGTGTTGCAGTGCCCTACATATGTTTCTGGTGTGTGCGTGTATGTATGCACACAATTCTGGCATGTGTCTGGCCTACACAGGGGTATTACTGACAGCTGTGGACTGTACAGGCCAGGTTTTATAGTTCACGGTGTCAGGCCACGGACATGTGACCTGTGCTTGCCAGGGGTTGGCTGGATGTGTCCACATTAATGCAGTCAACCTTGATGCTGTGTATATGTCACATATAAAGACTTACACTGCCTTAACGGACATGACCTGTGACCCTGCAGTCTTGCTCACGAAAGGTTTTACATGTATGTGTTATGCCACATACATCTACATGGCACTGTACAGCAATTCAACATCCTGCCATGTATCACCTGTGTTGCATATGTGATACACATGGGACACTGGCTAGCCAGATGGTATTTGCAGGGAAGGATATCAACTATAGCATGTACAGTCAAAGTCAACTAGTAGGCTATATGCCCTGGGCCATGTATGAATCTAGGATGAAAGGTTACCTAGCTGTAGCTGACAGGTGGGTCTCTAGGGCCAGGTGGAGCAGTGCCACATAACTGATCCACAGGGTTAATGATACATTTACCATGCGGTCATCACACCATGTCTGAGAGGGGGAGATGTGCAGCTTTGCTGGACAGGAATGCAAAGTGTATGGGACAAGGATCTGTCAAGCATGTGGTGATCTTAGTACTAGGAAGGTGGATGTCCATGAAGTATGTGTTTGAGATCAGGATGTGTACATGTAGCATGTCCAACATCACTGGGTTGGACATGGATTTATTCAGGGTGTGCATCATGCTACATAGTGGAGATGGGGAATGGGAAGGCTGGTGTAGGCCATCTGAACATAGCCAATACCCCTTAAAGGAAATATGTGATCTGATATGTATCACTTGAGTGTTGTGTATATCAGGACAATGATCTCTATATTCATGGATGGCACCCTGTCATGATTAGGGTTGCCACATATGACTACCTGACAGGTGTGGTGATGTAATTCTCACAGGAAAGACAACTGCCCAGCTGCATCCCTTAAACACAGTGTCCATTATGTTGACGGCTGCCTAGCTGGTAGTTCATGGGTACAGGGTTATTAACATAGGGGTGACAATGCAATATGTAGCTGTCAGATTGTGGCCATATGTCACACACACCTCACCCACAAAGCCCCTTCTGTATGTTGTCCATAACACTGAGTCGGCTATTGCTCCTAGGTCATAGTCATTTGCATACTTCAATAGGCAGATGCCTTCTGTTAGCCTGTGTGGTATGGACTACAATGAGGGGGAGTACAATTAATTAACCCTGTCTTACTGTAGCTGGCACTGGTGTGATGTGCATGTATTATTCAGACACCTTCTGTAGTGTTGGTTCTGCCATCACTCCTGTGACATAGGAATGTACATCTAGTATACTGAGTGTAGGTGGAACACAGTATGGGTGATGATGTCCTATGACCTGGTTAGGTTATGATATGCAGTATGAAATCAACCTTACTGTCATCTACATCTGTACTGCTGACATCAAATAATTTGATCAAGGTTCATGGCCTTTCAGACTGGACTCAGTAGGGTAGTAGTGCAGTACTTCCCATTATCAGTGGTGTCTCCCCCTTTCTGGGTTGTGATACCTGTTGGTGTGCACCATACAGTGTGTACACAGCCTGACATGAAGCTATATTTTACATGATGTGTATGTGGAGAGCGA
Source organism: Protopterus annectens (assembly GCF_019279795.1). Classification (NCBI taxonomy): domain Eukaryota; kingdom Metazoa; phylum Chordata; order Ceratodontiformes; family Protopteridae; genus Protopterus; species Protopterus annectens. The sequence continues at coordinate 1,944,736,156 of NC_056733.1, forward strand.
CTTGTTTTGCCATATGTGTATGATACAACCTGGGATGTGGACAGATCCCATGCAGCCTGAGTGCAACTTGTACCTGCATAGTTGTGGGTACAGGGGCTCTGTGGTGTACATGGATATATGATTGTGTACTTGTTGGGGGGGGCAGTGTGTTTATGTTATCCAAGACCCTATCTGGATTGCTTATTCATGCTCAGCACTTGTTCAGAACTTGTAAGCACTACGTAAGCTACTAATTACAATAGCACTCAATCTTCCTCATTACCTAGAGGTAAACAGGTTTTGTACATACTTTTCTCACTTGCTTAGAGTAAAATAGACCTTGTACTCACTTTCTTCACTTATCTAGGGGAAATTAGTTTTATATTCAGGCATGTCCAAGGGTCAGCTGCCAGTGTTCTCTCCTGTCTATCTGATGAATCTGAACATCTTTAGGCAATGTAGACATTGCCTCATGTACACAGACAACCCTCTCCACCTACCACCCAACACTATAAGCTGTGAGAGATGCACTTATCTAGCCAAACTGGAGGTAAAGCTCTCTCCAACCAAGTCTGACCCTGACAGTCATGTGGAGAGGGTAAACATTCGCACCACACCACACTCATCACATAGTCTCACTGAATCTACCCCACCATTAACTGGGAAGACTACATGTGTAACAACTCATTAGCTCAATTCTTTCTGAAATTCATAAATACCAATGCCCTGGATCAACTTATCCACACACCCAGCAGGGGCAATAATATCCTAGACCTAGGCATTACCAACATGAGTGACCGGTGTTCCACACTTGAAGTCAACTCCTCGTTGGTCTGATCCGATCATAAGCTGAACACCCTTGATATCCACATCCTGCCCCCACCCCCCATTAAGGGAACCACAGTATAAGATGTTCACAAAGCCAACTTCATGCTTCTAAAGACAGACGTGGTAAACTTCATGACACCCATGCAGATGGATAATACAGTTACAGCTGCTGAATCCTACACAAATGCACTCTATAAGCACTTACACAAGTGCATGGATCGTGCTATTCCAAGCAGAACCAAGACGCTATACTCCTAATTAAGGAAGCCAATCTCATGGTCACCTGCCATAAACAAACTGGACAACAGAAGGATGACACTGTTGCAAAAGAGAGTACAATCCCATGCGTGGTGGAGCTCCCTGGTCAGCCTCAGTACGAAGGTGAGATCCCTTATAAGATCCTCCAAAGCTAGCTATGGAAACAAAACTACCACTAATTCCAACAACAACCACAAAGCATTCTATAGCTATGTCAAATATCTTGATGTCAACACCCAGATCTGCTCTGAGTTACAGCAAAAAAGGCATGAACATTACAGAACCAACTGATATTGCCAACATCCTGGCAGATAGGTTCAGTGCTATCTTTCCCCCCTCTCACCCTCTAAAGGGCCCATATCTATACAGGAAGAGTGCAAAGTCCCTGTAATCACAACTATGCAGGTAAAAGCTGCACACTCTATAGCCAATATCACAGCACCCATGGGACCGGACAACATCCCAGGCTGTGTTTTACATGAGATTCAGAACGTACTGGCTCCACACCTACGCACCATATTCAATAATAGCCTCACATCGGGCTTTATGCCCCCTGAATGGCACACAGCAACAGTTATGCCACTCCACAAAGGTGGCGCCACATCGGACCACAGGACTTAGTGGCCTATAGGCCTGACTAGCCTGGTCTGCATGGCTATGGAGCACATCATGGATCACAGTCACAGAGACATTGGGTACCTCCAAACCTTTGACCCCCTCCCAGTTTGGCTTCGTTATGGGCAGACCATGCCTCCTAAACCTGGTGGACTTCTTATAGACAGTTACCAAGGCATTAGATGAGGGTAACAAGGTCCACACAGCCTACCTTGATCTCTCAAAGAATTTCAACACCATTCCCTATTCTGGTATTATCGACATACCCATCCACCTGAACAATAACCCCTATGTCATGTGATGGTTTGCAAAGTGGCTCACGGACAGAACCCACACAGTGGGAGTTGCATACCCTAGGTCCGACTGTATACCAGTTGCAAGTGGCATCCCCCAGGGCTCAGTCCTAGGACCCCTCATGTTCGGTATATACTTCTCTGACATAGAGGCAAGCACAGGAGGGCATTAGCTGAAAGGTTTGCAGATGACTGCAAACTAGGGGCCATAATTGTTTCCCCAGCTGATACAGTCACCCTCCAGAAGGGTCGCACTGAGACGGATACCTGGTGTCAATATCATGGCCTCAAGCTGAATGCCCAAAAGTGCATAGTCATCCCCTTTGGATATCACTAATTACCCACGGACTACCACATAGGTGCTAGTCCCTTACATACAGAAAAGGTAATAAGGGATCTGGGAACCCCAGTAGATAGCAATCTCTCCTTCAATACCCATAATGACAAGGTGGTTAGAATATCCTTCTACGTGGCCCCCCTAATCTCTAATGGGTTCGCATTCAGAACTCATGACTTATTAGACCCATTAAAGGATACAACACCCCATTTGGGATGTACATTACAAGACAACTGCAACAGCTCAGAAGACCATGACAGTACCACACCAAGAGGATTACTGACCTCAAACAGATGACCTATGCAGCCCAGCCTAAGAAACTCCAGCTGTACTTGGTTGCATATGGCATACTCACAGGTGATTGCTGCTTGACATACAAGGCCCATGTCCAAACCAGTATTGCTGGATATGCTCCACCTAAACAGAAGCCCATGAGAACCACATGCTCTAGGGATATACACCTAACCACAATGATGACTAGGACATGCTGGATGGATAGATTCCTGACCCGGATACTCACCATGCTTTGGAACATGATTCCAATGTACATGAGGAAGGGCCCCTTACTAGCACTCTTCAAGGGAAACCTTGACGGGTGGATGGGAGACAGACATGTACTCCAGGGATCACTGCAGTGGCTCTGCTGGACAGAGGCACAGGGTATTAATGGCTCTGCCATTCAGAGGCACAGGGAACTAACCTAAGGGGGTGATGGAAGCCAACACACTCTAGCTAGGCTTATCAGTACCCTTGGGCAGACAGCCTAGTACTTACCTTTGCACTTATTACATGTCTTATGTGCATGGATATTTAACTAGCTCTTCCATTTTACTTTGCTATCATGCCGATAAACTGTCGGGTGACTACAAGTCATATGTATCCTGTTATTGTTCATAGATTAGTACTAAGGTAAGTGCCCTTGCGAGCCATTTTAAGCCTAGCCAATTATCCCCCTAGACCCTCAAACTACACACCTTATGTTTGTGTGTAGACTAACACCTTAAGCCACCACACCACAACCCCACACACACTTGTGTATTGTAAATGCCAATAGATATAACTAATGTTTGCCTAACATAACAGTAATGCTATGTAACTAGTAATACATAACTGCCTACAATACTGTACATTACACAGTTATTGGCACAATAACCCACAATGCAAATCATAATTGCACAGTGGGCCAACCTTCAACATGTTATTTTCAGTAATACACCCATACATATGCCTACTGTTACAATATATCAACATATACTATACCATTATAGCACATACTTGTTGGACCATCCCTGCCACTGACAGTGGCTGGTGAGGAATATTTGGCTTCAAAGCCCTTATATAGCATCCCTTGTGGTGTATGCGGTGTTTGCCTTGTGACCTACAGCAGTACACACATAAATACTACAAGCGTTACTATGCTCAACAATACATCACTACAAGATAACTGTTTCCACTATATGGATTGCGCACACTTTAAATATTACAGAGCAGGTACTACATACACAGACATACTAAGTGTTCTATATACCTTATTAGTAAACCGAGGTGTCATTGACTGTTAATTTAATCCTTTTCAGTTTGTGTTTCAATCTTCTTTGTAACATTCTTCTGGTATATATAGATGGTTTGAATGCATGATAAGCCATCCTTTTATAGTTAAATATCGGTAACATGTGCTATCCTGACCACCAATTGGTGTTCCAAAGTAGTTAATTAGATGCACATCAGCTGTGCAGCTACTCCATTAGCCAATGCCATGGCAATAGTCGTATATAATTGAGTACTCCACTTGGGCATTGTCCGTTTGCCTTACTTTTGAGGAAGACGGCCTGGATGTGTTGTTTGTGATGTATTTCAACAGCTGTATGGAGACAGACAGAGATATATTAGCTTCATGACTCCCGTGGATTGTGTGTAATGGCTAGAAGATGTTGATCTACATGTGACTACAGCTGTTATATTTCAGAACATTGCTACTTATGCAGGGTTTGTTTGTACCTGATACTTCTGCAGATGTTTCAGTCTGGCAAGGAAGTTTAGGCTGCTCAAGGCTGTATGGCTATGCATGAACTGTTAGGTGGTTACAGTGTGCTCACCAGACATCCTTGGTTTGGTGTACATGTGTATCATACTGTGCTGTTAATCAGTAATTGGTAACACTTCCCGGTGTACACACAATCCTCTGAAATGGGATTAGTGCAAACAAACCCTGTAACATCAGCAGCTGTTCCATTGTATAACAGCAACTATTTCACATAGGGCCATGTTAGTGTGTCTCTGACGAGGTATGTTAAGGCTTCTGCAGATGTCGTACAGTGAGTGAATGATTTGTGATGTTTTTACAGTTTGTACTGTAATTTGTTTGGGTGTGGGAGTGATGTTGGTGGGTGTACATAGCAGATGCAGGTGTGTAGGAACTGCTTTTATACATAATCGATATGTGCGTGAGGGTTCCTTTCCTATTTGAATACCTATCCTTTAGTGGACTAATACTATGGTAATTGCAGGCTGATTCATTAAGGCACTGTTAATTGGTTCCTGTATAGCATGTAGGTGATGTTAGTCCTTGAATCCTTTAGGCAATACATCAGAATGTAATAAAGTGTTGCTACATGAAAGCTATGTATTTCTGTCATAGGTATTTGCAGTCATTGGAGTTGTGTTGGTGACTGACCCTCTTTGGCTAGGGTTGCCACTTTTTCAAATTGCCATAGTGAGACATTTTTGGGACACACATCAGATTTTACAGGCTGACGCAAACCCACGGTCAATACAAGGGATAGAACTTTCCTTTTTTTGCCTAAATATAAGCTTATTCTTGTAGCAGTTTAGTTGCTTATCCTGTTTCTTGTAACATGTAGGTATTTTAGATACATAAAGAACTATTGTATGCAACTATTACATTACATATGGGATGTAATTATGTCCTACAATCTATTTTTGGTCAGGACACAACCGCCCAAAGAGGGACTGTCCCTCGCAAAGTGGGACAGGTGGTAACCCTATCATTGACTCATGTCCATAGCACATATTTGTAATAGTGTATAGGCATATACTCTCCATATCCTTTGTTCATAAAGTTTGGTCATGGCGGAATGTGTGATTGCTATGGTCCATGATATACTCATATATGAACACTTCAACTGCTGTATACAGGATACGTACGGAATCCAGAAACCACACAATTCTGATGCCTACAGTACCTGGCCCAGACTCCAAACATTACTGACAGTGACAGTAACTTGCGAAAGTAACGCAAACAGGGAACACACACACGCACACACACAGACACACTGCTACCCACCACATCCAAACAAACCATCCTACACTATGTATGAGCAGGTGGGCAAGCCCCCCTACACCCCCATGTGGGTGTCTGCACCCCCCACACCCCCCCTACTTTAATATTCTACCTCCTAGATTGCACAAACAGACCCACAAAGAAAACGCACATCCACACATTACAGTCCCCCAGGAACACACACCACACTCAGAACACACACTTACACACACTACAGCCCTCAGAAACACACTTACACACAGTAACCTACCTGAACTGCAACACCAGAAGCACTGACTAAATGTCCCTTACCATCGGGATTATAAACCTCGCGCTTCTGGTGTTTCGGTACTGTGGTCTATCATGATTCCATGCTTTGGTATGTCAAGCAGTCGGTATTTGGTAAGTATCCCATTTATATGTACCTCCATGGTTATGTAGATGTTGTTAACCTATCTGTATATCTACATATATATGTATATCCCCATATATTAACATATATCTCTTTCTCTCCCTCTCTCTCTCTCTCTATATATATATATATATACATATATATATATATAAATATATATATATATATATATATATATATATATATATATATATATATATATATATATATATATATATATATATATATATATATATATATTAAGAGAGAGAGAGAGAGAGCATACACCTTTCATTGGGTACATGCCAGTTTGTCCTATTTCCACACATTAATACCTTTTGTGTTTTAACCTGTCAGTATACACAACTGCCATTAGTACATCTCAGGTAGCTTAGTGGTAGGTTATTGTGAAGATTGTGTATATGGTTGAGTGTTCTAATTCTGGCAGTAGTAATTTTACCTCTTAGAGCAGGCACTGGAAGTGCAAGGGTTTTTAACGCACATTTCAGCAGTTGTGTGTTCCAAATGTTTATTATCCTGTGGAATACTACCTATATATGCAAGCTGTGGTTAAGGTATACTACGTAACATGTAAATCATCTCTGACTTTATTGGGATTTGAACCAGGACTGCACAGATATTATGCAAATGCTGTAGGCATTACACTATTGGCATTGACGCTCCTTCTGCCTATTTCCTATGTCCATGAATCCTATGTGTAAGCTTGGCTACACAACAGGCGGAGCCACCCACACCCAGTGAGCTTCTCGAAATACCGACATGACACATGAATTAGGAGACTATACAATATCATCCTAACAACATTTGGCATAGTCAATCACTGACACACTTCAGGGAAAACCTTGATGTGTGACTGGGCAACAGTATATACACCCCTGGGATCATGTGTCCCAGAAACATACAACCAGGGTGTGGGGAGCCACTCCAGTTTTATTGCTGCAAGACCTGTTGGGGAAATTGAATGCTGTTGGGTTGTCATGTTAACATGCCCTTTTGAGATCATTATGTGCCCCTATCACGCTACAGCACCCCAGCAACTCTGCCTGGAATCACTTCATTAGCTATGCTTGACAGAGGCTCAGTTACTTCATCAATGGTACAGGTAAAGCCACCACACTGTAGCTATGCTTCTAAATTCCCTTGGGCAGATAGCCTACTACCTATCTGTGAACCTCTACAGTGCAGGCCATCTCCAACATCATATGTGATTATACAGAGGTTTCTGATCACAATATACAGACTCAGACCTCTCAACCTGTTGGGGACAAATTTCAACAGAACCAGGGACAAGTCAAGAAAAAAATCAGGGACAATCAGGGACACTTTTAAAATATTAGTGCTATTAACTTGAAATATTGACAGAATCAGAGCATATGAATTAATACACATTTTCTGAAGTAAAAGAAGTTTGTGACTCTTAATTATTGTCATTATTCATTAAGTGTAATTCACCACCTTTCCTCAAAAAGTCACTAGTTTTAGGAGGGATTAAGAGGGACAGAGTTAAAATTTGAGTCAAAATCAGGGACAGTTGAGTACACTGTATAGTAAATTCACCATGTAGTCAGACCACAGTTAAGTACAGCAATAGCATACAGACTACTGATACATAATCACACCGAAAGCCTAACTTGGAAGCTAGTGGACATGTATAGGTTTCAGGCTTTGTATTGCTTACCAGTAGATTACCTATGGGAAAGATGGGACACAAGCACAGATGGGATACATGCCTGCAACAATGCCATACCAACTTGCATGTGTCAGCCTAAGGCTTTGGAATGCTGGCCAAGGCTATTGGTGCACCCATGGTGCCATTTTTAGGCAGGTCTCAGATGTGGATCTCACCTCCATGAACTGCACAATAACAGAACCAATGAGGGTTAGGCGACTCAACACCAGGGGTAGTACTCTCAGCATGCACGCACTCACATCACCCCTCAGTATGGACAACATCTACATCTGTGCTGTGACTGGAACCTGTATAAGGCTCCTGTGAGCATACCGGCACTACCAGACTACAACCCATAACACACATTTCAGCCACTGTACATGGACTGGCACAGACATGGAGGGGCTGTATCCATATTCATTGGGGATACCTACACCTCCAAGTTAGTGGGGCAGCATGATACCTCTATGATCATCCATTTGCAGCTGACATCAGCCATGACTGCAATGCAAACTGTGAGCTGCTACAGATAACCCTCCATGATCCAGGAGCACCACTACAACTATCTGGAGACAGTGGTAAACATAACAGTCCTACCAGTCACCCTGTTATTGATCAATGTCAGTTACCCTATACTTAACTGGATAACCTACTCAAGTATGCACTTCTAGGCCCAGCACTTCCTAGGATTTATCATCTCATATGGCCTGTATCAGTTGGTAGATGGCCTAACGAGAGGTGAAAACATGCTAGAAGTGGTAATCACTGACATGTGCAACAGGTGCACTACAGCTGAGGTAAACCGGTCACTATTTAGATCTGACAATGAACTACTCACTGATGGTTTCTACTCCCAACCATCTCCCCCACACAAGGAACACACAGTGAATACCTTTCCTACAGCTAAATCCACAGTACTAATGACAGAGGTGGGAGGGCCCACAGCCCCCATGCTCAGGGATGACACTGCTCAAGATACAGACAGAATTACGAATGCACTCTGTAAGTACCTACAAAGATGTATGGGTCATGCCATCAATGATAAACTAGGACTAGTTACTCCTACACAAGGACACCAGTCTGCTGAACCCCTGCATTATAGAGGCTATACATCAAAAGTAGTACAGTAGTCCAGAACAACAGCAAATCCCAAGACATGCAGATGTCTGTGACCAGTATTAGCAAGATACTTATGTTACTCATGTAATCATCCAAGGCTGACATCCACAGGTAAATAGGCATGGGTTCAGAATATGACCACAAAGGCTTCTTTGGCTATGTCAAGGATGTAATCAGTTACACACAGATTTGCACTGTGCTGGTACAATATTGCACTTAATATACTGACCCTACTGATATCACTAACACACTTGATGATACATTCAGAGCAAGCTTCACCCCTACTGGGCCCACAACAATACCCAAGCTGTACAGGATCCCAGACATCTGTGACATACAGGTGGTAATGGCCCTTTCAAACGGCATGACAGAGCATCAATGAAGGCAGATGGTGTCCCAGACTGCATCCTGCAGACACTACAAGAAAAAGTGGCCCCCCGCCTAATTTAGCAATTTACCATCAGCCTCTACACAGGCTACATGGCCATTCACTGGCACATGGCAACAGCTATTACACTCCACCAAGGTGGTGACACAACTGACCATAGTAACTACCACCCCATAGGCCTGAGTAGCCTGATCTGCATGGCTATGGAGCACATCTTCATGGCACTCATGAACATAGACAATGGTAACCTCCAGACACTTGACCCAACCCAGGTCATCTTGATTGCAGATCATGCCTACTGAACCAGTTTGACATCTTACAGCCACCTAGACTTTAGGTGTGGGGTGAGGTAGTTCACACATACTAACTGGACCTTGCAAAGGGTTTTGACACCATTCCCCACTCAGGTATTATTTCTACACTCACCAGCCAGTACATACACCCATACATCACAGGTTGGTTTACCAACAGGCTTACACACAGAACCCACATGATAAGCCTAGCAGCCTCCAGGTCCAACTCTTGACCAGTCACAACTGGTGTCCCACAGGACTCAGTCCTGAGACCCCTACTGTTTGCCATATACTTCTCAGAGGTACGGGCTAACACAGGTGGACTACAACAGGCCGTGTTTGTCAATTACTGCAGACTGGGAGCCATAGATGACAGTCCAGCTGTTAGAGATGTCCTTCAAGGGGCCTCACATAGACCAACACAGGGTGTATGAGTGATGGCCTCCAGCTAAAGGCCACATATTGCACGGGCATTCCATTCTGGGAAACTACATACACACATATTAACATATGAGTGGCAGACAGTATAATTCAAATGACGTAATGGTTATGTGGGGACTACATTACATAGTGATCTCTTCTTTGACAGCCATATGTGCGAAGTAGTTAGGACATTCATCTATGTAGGCCATCTGATTACTTAAGAGTTCACATCTAAGCAAACTTAGGTTATTGTGCCCCTTTACTCATCAGTCATCAATCACATCATCGAGTATGATAACCCATTTTGGATGTACCTCAGAAGACACATCTGACAGCTGAAAGGGCCATGAACGTACCTCGCATAGAGGGATAATGCCATCAGATATGTGTCCTATGTTGCCAGACTGCATAAGCTCATGCATTACTCAGTGGCATCTCGTTTACTCAGGGATGATATTTGCTGGCCAACAAAGCCATGTCCAGGTCAGGCTTAATGGATGCGCTCCACCTATGTGCATCCATATCACAGTGAGCCACACACTGCAATGAGCTACACCTTGCCACAACCATAACTGGAAGATGCTGGTGTGATAGATTCCTGTCACGGGTACTCCCCATTATTTGGAACTACATCCCTGATTACATTATATGAAACCCCTCACTAACACTCCAGGGAATCCTTGCAGAGTGAGTGGGGAACAGTGGATACACCCCAGGGATCTCACAATTGGCTCTGCTCCACAGAGGGACAGTTTGTTAATCAATGGGGTGGCAACAGCAGACACTTTTTGGCTATGCTTATGACTGGCCTTGGGCAGGTAGGCATGTACCTACCTATGTATCTATGAACCTATACATACAGTATGGACACATGCTGATAGCTTAATTTACTGTTCAGGTATTGACTTACCTTGTGCCAATTGCAGTTGTGTGTACAATAGTTGAGGGCTGCCTATGTAGGATGCACACAGTAGACCACCTATACATGACAATTTACAGGTGGCTGTGTGTGTGTGTCATCCATGTTTGCTGTGTGTGCAGGTGGAGAAGGGTGCCAGTCCATAAGTGCCTACACTGTCAGTGTGTGTGCTATACGTTCCCTCTTTGCCAAGGCATGGGCATACTGGGCACACCTACATCTGCCTACTGGGGCTGGCACAGGGTGTTTGTGGTCTGAGTCCCTCTGTCCCTGTGGGGCCCTTGGCAATGGTGGTAGGCTGTGAGGGCCTTCACCATTCTGTCCTTACTGCAGCTGTTTCTGCAGCATCATATTGTGTAACATGGCACATACTATGAAGATGTGGGCACACATGCCTGGAGAGTACTGCAAGGCTCCACTAGATATGTCCACGCAACGGAACCATGATTTCAGCATCCAAAACATGCACAGTATGATGATTCTGGTTTCTGCGTGTGCCTCATTATGGCATTCTTGCGTGGCTGTGTGTGCATTTCTGATGGGAGTCATCATCCACGGTTCCAGTGCACAGCCAGCATCCCCCACCAGGTGGCCATATAGGATGTCCCCCCTGGTAAATGCCTGATACAGCTGTGAGGCATGCCAGATGTGGGAGTCATGATAGCTTCCAGGGCTTCCAGCACACACATCCATGATAATGCCCTGGGCATTGCACATGACCTGGCAGTTGATGGAGGGGTATCCCTTGCGGTTTATGTAGCGCCTACCCTGCTCACAAGGTTGTGTCTTGATGTGTATGTGTGTGCAGTCTATTGCACCCAGTACCTCCAGGTAGTCTGCCACGTGGTGGAAGAGACACATATTGCTGGCCAACTCCTCCTGCATTTGGTGGAAGTATATGTGCTCATTGGCATGTGGCAACATGACATCCAGGAACCGGTGAAGTACCCTGGATGCTGATGCCTGTGAGATCCCCATGATATCCCCAGTTGGCCTTTGAAAGGTACCTGTGACTAGTATTCTCAAGCTAACACATACCTTCATGTCCACTGGGATGGGTTCCTCTCTGTTATTTCTGGCTCTGAGGCATGGCCGGCACAGCTCAACAAGTTGCTATATATTGTCCCGGTCCACCCTGTAATGCTCTACTATCTCCAGATCATGTAGCCCCTGGTAGGTTACCCTGGGTCTGAACACTCTTCTCCTCCTCAGGTGCCTGAGATGGTTGTCAGCATCATCCTACACACCACTGTCAGTCTCCAACACATGCTGGTGAATCAAAGCCATTGCAGCCCCTAACTTGTACATATTAAAAGTTCCCCGTCTGTATACACCAATGGTGCAGACTGTCTGGGAATACGCAAGTGTGTGTTTGGGGCTTTCACACCTTATACTATTGTGCAATGGATGATGCTGTTGTAATTGGGTGTGTATGTGCAATTCCAGCTGCAGGATATCTTAAATATTGGTTTTACAGCAGGTACTGCTATTGTGGGGCCTTTGGTGTTGATTTATGCTTGGCTACCATAATTCATCTATTGCCCTTTACTTCACTTTTCAACATGATTCCCCTCCCATTGTCAGGCATGCATCCAGCTGCCTGCTTTCTTGTTTTGTACTTTCCCAACCCAGGATTGTGTTGCAAAATGTGTTATGTAGCTGATCTACTGCAAGTTTGCTTTTTTCTGCTGTGACAGTTCTCTTTTCTTTGCAGTAGGACACCTCCCCTTTCCTGTTCTGCAGGTAGCTGCTAGCAGCCTTGTTAGCTTATCAATGGCCCACTGTGAATTCCTAGGTGTTAATTACTCATTTGTACTCCAATTACCATGCTGCAGCATTTCCTTATTGCCTTGCAGTAGGGCACCTCCCCTTTCCTGTTCTGCAGGTAGCTGCTAGCAGCCTTGTTAGCTGTTGTCAATGGCCCACTGTGAATTCCTAGGTGTTAATTACTCATTTGTACCCCAATTCCCATACTGCAGCATTTCCTTATTGTCTTCCCGTATCCTTCCTGTTTCAGCTATGGTGCACACTGTGCACAGCCGTTTATCGGGTTTCAAGTGCGTTTTCATCCACGTTCACATGCACTTTTGTTTACCTTGTGTGCTCTCAGCTAAGCAACACTATGGCTACTTCCACTCCCCTATTTTGTGGCTTTGCTTAGCAACAAGCAACCCAGCTTAGCAATGCTCCAATGTGCTTACAGCTACGATGGCGCACCCCTCTCTTGATGTCATGTTTACCTCCAAGCCACACCTCGGTGTTGTACCGCTACACTGTGTGGTACATCCTTACGCCGGTGGGGAGTTTGCGATTCAGTATTACTTGACTCATTTGCATGGCATTGACTACTAATTCCTAGTTACCACTCAGAACACTGTCACAGACCCTTAGCAACCCTTGCGCCATGGTTGTGGTGTAGCATGCGTGCCATTGACTATTATGGGGAATTCATGAAATGTGTTACATTGCAGTTTTATGACATCTAAATATATTTTCATTGTGATCCCGTTTGTGCACCGATGCACTGCGAATTTACTTTGTGTTAGTGTGGCCATGACATTAAATGTTATTTTTTATGTGTTGTGCATGTTTTTTTATGCCATTGGCTATACATTTAGCCACTGGCATATATTAACATTATAATACGTAAGTTTGGTCCGCTTTCATGGCTCCGATTTTATGTTTGAAAAAATGTAAACTCTTTTTGGTTTACATTTCTTCATACTTACGCTACGCCTGCACCACTTCATGAATTGCTATATACCGTCATTTGCATGCTACACTGCTGCCCATAGGATAATTAGCATACATGCACTGGGAGCTGCGCAGCTCTGGCGTACGCTGGTATTGCATGTGGAAACAGCTCGTACCTGAATCACTCAGCAGCCATATTTGGCGTTAGATCACCGACGCTACTCCTGCGCCTGGCAGAAGCTTCATGAATCACAGGGATGATCTTTTCCATTTTCAAGCTGCAAATTTTGCTTCTTGCCTAGGGAAGACATACAGCAAATGCCAGTAGAAAGTTAATTTTTTGATTAAAAAACTGTAAAAAGCACTTTAAAATGCAAGACCACAATGGAAAATTAAACACAAATTGTTTTCCACAGAAAATATGTTAATCAGTTAATCTACAATACTTTTAAAGTGACATAAAAAACAAGTACTATGTTACAATCTCAAGACAGTCCATTAAAACACAACGCACCTAACTTTAAAATACCTTTCCTGAAGAGGAAAGCAATAAAACATCAGTAAATATAAGAAAATGGAAGTTTTTTTTCCCAAAGGGAAATCTGCCCAGCAAAGGAAAGCGCAACCTGAACATCATTCCTTGAAAGCCTCAGAGGAGCATAATCTTCACCGGCAGTAAAGCTCTGAAGGGCTTCATGCCCAAAATGATCTTTTAGTCAGCTCATCTTGAGCTCCTTGAAGGTATGGGCATGTGGAAGGTGCCCTAAAGCTTTGGAAGCTGCCTAGCTGCTATATCTTTGACAGGATATAGCCCATTTATCTAAGGATACTGCAGCAATGAATGTGAAGAGCAATCAACTTCCATACAAAAGCTATGCCTCATTTGCATCCACTGGAACCCTTGATCCTAATTTCAGTGTGCAGTCCCAGCAACAGTATGGACTGGGCATATAACTAAGCCATGAAATATACTAGTATCAGTGAAGAACATGTGTTTGATGACCCTAAGACAAAGTTCATAAGAAGCATCACCATTTAATTCTAGTCAAGATACCACTGGTATCAAAAATAGTGTGGCCAAGATATGTCATGTGTGATATCAGGGATGGTCCAGCACTGTGAACATTGGATTTTGATGACAGTCAGTGCTGAAGTGACAACCTGTCCTCATGTGCAAAAATGGGAAAAATGGGTTATGGTTGGATGGATTTTAGTGCTGAGCACACAAATGGCTCTCTGGCACAAGGAAATAGAAGCTTAACTGTGACACATGCATACTGGGACTGACTAGTGATTTTAATGGTGGGGAAGCCAGATAGAAAGTGTGTAAGAGACTGACACAGAAGGAGGGAGGCTGTCAAATCTGCTACAGTTCCAGTGCAGTCATTTAAAAGAGGGTCATGACATAGAGCACTGGAGCCAGGGATAAGGTCTCAGCTTGTAGGAGAAGGCTTGGCACAATCAATAACTGGGGAGGGCTAGATGTTTGTCAGACATGAGACTGATAGACATCACAGAAAAATGTTAAGCACCATGGATGGTAAATTTCACATAACCAGAATCCATGACATCAACACCAACTGCGAAAATGTCCTCCACAACAACAGAAGCATGTGAGCTGTCACACAGTGAAAACATTCCAGACCTTGCATTGAATTGCAAAGATTCATATGGTCTTTTCAGAAATAAGCTGCATGTATATCATATTTCCTGTCATGATTGGTCAGCATATAGTATATACATCTCAGGTTCCTGTGGTCATGCATGTTGTGTGCCCTGTACATGTAAAATAGTAAAGAACAAAAAAAACAGATTGGGAAACACAATGTCAGTTTGTGTATGTTGGAAACAGTCTGGAAACAAGGTGCTGATGAAGATGACTGCTGTTGAAAGCCAGGTAGAACATTCCAAATACCTCATTACAGAGAAATGGCATTAGATATTTGTCTTTGCCTTCATTTAGTTCTCAGAGATGCAGTTGCCTATAACTGCATGCAGTCCATACATTTCATATGCCACATGACCAATGTTCTGCCCAGATATTTGCAGATTAGATGCAGTCTAACAGTGTTCCTTCTCACTACATCATGGTGTCAGTAGGTCTTCTGCAAGAATCATAGGATCATAGAAAATACAAGGCACCAAATTTCAGGAATACTTATAACTTTTTAATACCATCCTCATACTGTATCCCCCTTATCAACAAGGACAAAGATGTGCAGTTTCAGAGTAAATGTATGTATACTCAGCCAATCATTCAAGTTTAATTTGAAGGATGCTAGGCTATCACTCTGTTACAGAGGGCATTTATTCCAGAGGTGGGGTAGGAACTGGGTAATAAATTTGTCTCTCCAATGCATTTTATTTGTATTGTTGGTAATTTAAGTTCCTAACTCTGGCGTTAGTGTAGCTATCTGACTTGAGAAGGTATAGGAGTTCAAGTAGGAAAGGATGCCTAATGGTAAAGAATGCAAGGTATAGTTCACGGGTTTATATTAAATCAGCAAATTCTTAAAAACGCGAATGCTGATTTATTGACACCCATGTAAGCGAAAGCTTACAATCCCGAACACTTGGAACAATGATTTTTTTCCCAGGGAAAAAAAAAAATTGCTATTCCACAAAAAAAAATAAATAAATAAAAATAAAAACTTCAAAACATTACATAAAGTGGGGGGCTTCACCCCCCACATCCCCCCTGCTTAAATATACCAACTCCGAGATTGCACTACAGTGAGGAAAATGGCAAAGTAATGGAGGTGGCCAAGCAATTTCTTTCCCAGGGAAAGAAATTGCTTATATGCCATTTCGCTATTTTGCTGTTTCGTGCTTTTAAGATAGATCAAGACGCATTTGAAGAATTGCATCTTCGATTATATAATAGGAACCCTAGTTCACCATGCAAGAGTATATATGAAGATGAGTGAAGGGATAATGGTTTAAACCTGTCCTGACAGTTCATGGACAACAGAGAAATAAACTTCTTGTCAAAAACCTCTGGAGCATTTCCAGTTATTTAACAGGGGCATTGTACTGAATAATTAGTCTAATTAGAGCTACACAATGAGGCTTTGCAACTTCTTTTGACCTGGATGATATGTTTTAGGTATATGCTGTGCCAAATAGAATGATTATCTGACTACTGTTGCTAATTAGTGGTCAAAGAAAGGTAATGATCAACCCAAGTTCCAAGATCCTCAACTGCTTTATCATTTTGGAGTAAGGTACAGGCTGTACTTAACACTGAGGCAGAGAGTTGCTTACCGAATGTGAGAATACTAGAACTTTTAAATTTAATGTATACCCTTTTTCTTTACTCCACTTGTTTATGAAAGTTGCTGCATGCAGTAATTAATGAAGGTCAGGGGGAGATTTGACAGTAACCCTGAGTTTACAGTCATCTGCAGACTTAGTTAATCAGAGCTCTTGACTCTAGTCTGGAGATAAGAGAAGTAGAAGCCAAAAAGGAGGGATTCCACTACTGAGTCTTGTGGCACACTACTAGTCACCTTCATACTTTCTGAGGAGACACCTGATTCTTTATCCTTGTGAGTTCTTTCTGTCAGGCTGGCAAAAGACCTCAGCACATATGGCTATACTTTAGGGCACTCAGCTTGTTCATAATGTCAGCATGGTGGAATAGTGTTGGATGCTTTGGCCAGTTCCAGAAAATCTGAATGAGCAAACTGACCACTGCCAACAGCCTGTGTGACCTTCTCAGAGAAGTTAACCAAATTTACAAGGCCAAACTGAAATTCATCTAACTTGATAACATTTTTGATTTGATAGTTTATGAAGTCAGATAAATGTGTTCTATGGCTTTTGAGATCAGACTAGTAAGGCTAATGGTTCTATAATTTCCCATGCCAGTGGTAGGGCAGCCTATATGAAGGTATGTTACTATTCTAGTTTGTCATACTTGGTGAAAAATCACGTAGCTAACCTCAAGTTAAACAATTTAAGAAGGGGTTCTACAAGGGCATGTTTGGCACTAATTATTAGGCATCCAGGTAAATAATAAAGTCCCATGATAGTAGTATTTTTGGTGTTATAGACCAGCTTGAGTAGATGCTCCTTTGTGATATTAGGAGTTGTTAGAGATTTGGGAATTTGCAGAATTAAGATAGCTGTTTAAGGGTTAAATTTTGCACCTAGTTTTATTTCTAGCATATCTGCTATTTCCTTAGGGTCTGAGATGGTAGTGTCATTTTGGATAAATTCAGAACACAGATGTGTGTTATTTCAGAGCTATGTAATGCAACTAAACCAGGACTGATAGTTAGCTTTAGATTTGCCTTACTAGTCTTGCTAGTAGCCTTAAGTTCCTTACTGATATTCCTGATGCAATGTATAATATAAGCAATGTTAGATCTGTTGTATAATATTAAGAAGTATTTTTTCCTCCTGGGATTCCAAGATGGTGGATATTCAGTGAACACCCACGCCACACAACTCCCAACAAAATCCAGATATTATTTAAACAAAGCCAAGGACTGAGCAACAAAGAGAGACTATACTAGAGACGATCACTTTCTCCATTCAGACAATACCTTTGGTGAAGGTATTACTTGGAAGCAGTATAAAGGAAAAAACATTAAACCAGTAAAGGTGCAGATCCTGAATCCCAGATGTGTAGCAGCAGGCCTGAAGCTAGCAATACATTTCTGTAACAGCAACTGGCTCTGGAATAAATCCAAAATATCGAAAGAGATAGAAACAATGGAGACACTTACTTCAAAAACAAAACTTTCAGCTATAGCTTCACCAGAGAAAGACACATTGTCTGAGAGACAGAAAACAACCAAGCAACAGGATTCCATGACAGGTACGACTAAACAGAAACCTGAACCCAATTTTCAAATAGAAGAACTTAAACAAGCTCTATTACCTCTCCAAACAAAAATGCAACACTTCTCAGAACAACTATCGAATTTTGAAAAAACAATAAACCAGATAGCTGAACGAATGGACTATACTGAATCCAAAAGAAAATGAGTTCCAGATTGGCAAACTAAAGGAAGAAATTGCCGGAAAAAACAGTGCAATATTTGAAATGCAGCAAAAACTGTTAGATTTAGAAGCCAGAAGCCGTCGGAAAAATATACTGATCAGAGGAATACCAGAAAGATATGAATACAGTCAATTACCATCAGCCATCGATCAAATATTCAAAAACATTTTACCGAAAGAACACATTAAAGAAATCGTCATTGAGACAGCACATAGTTCACTGTTTAAAAAAACAAGACACATCTGTCCCAAGACAAGTCTATGTCAAATCTTTAAATTATCAAGACAAAAAAAATCCTATTAGCAGCCAAAAAGCACAAACAAATTATCTGGAATGGCAATAAAATCACTATGGCACAAGATTTCCCAGAAATCAAGAAAAAAACTGCAAAATCTCTCCCCTTTCTGTGCGGATCTGTTAAGTCGCCAAATAAAATTTCAAATGAGGTACCCAAATACACTTGTATTCCACTATAAGGATGAAAAATACACAGTAGACTTACCTAAAGAAGCGAAGGTAGCATTCATGAAGTGCTTCAGTAGATCACCGGAACTTTGATTTTCTTGTGAAATTAATGGGTCTATATTAGAACATCGAAGTTTCAGAACTATGAATGTTCTAATATTGACACCTAATAAGCGAAAGCTGAAAATAGCGAAGTTTTAGACAACCAAGTTCTTTCCCTAGGAAAGAATTTGGTTGTCCGTTCCTGTCGCTTCGCTATTTTCAGCTCTGTGGTGGAAGGTTACGGTCAGGTTCAGGTAAGTGTGCGATTATGTGGACATGAGGGTTAGGGTGGGATAGGTGAGTTAGGGTTAGGGCGCGGGTCAGGTAAGTGTGCGAATGTGTGGACGTGAGGGTTAGGGTGGGATAGGTGAGTTAGGGTAGGGCGTGGGTGAGGTGTGTGTGCGATAGTGACGGACCTTAGGGTTAGGGTTTGGGTTAAGGTAAGTGGGTAAATAGTGGTGTATGTACAGTTTAGTGTAGGTTTAGCTGTAAGATTTTAGGTGGATGTGTGTGGATTGGTGTTTGTTTGGTGTGTTTGTGTTGTGGTATGTGTTTTGGAACAGAAAATTTTTTCCCTAGGAAAAAATTCGATGTTCTAAATTTTCGGTCTTATCGGATTTCGGTTACTAGGTGTCGAGATGAGAACATTCGAAGTTCTGAAACTTCAGTGTTCTAATATAGACCCAAATTAATAAGTCCTTTCTCTTTCATTTTGTATAAGAAACAGGAAAGTGGAGATAGAGGGGCTACATCATTCTGTCTCTGTTCTTCCTCCGCTCACGTTTTCTTGTATAATTTTGCCTTCTAGGTTTGCTATTTTATTTAAATAAAGTGGTGCAGAATAAACCGGAAGTGTACGCATTGGCGTGATATGGGGGGGAGGAATGAACATTTAAGCTAAAGGTTGTCCAGCAGTGAGCTTTTGAAATAACAACATCCGGTAGTTCAGAGTGTATAAATCCAATCGCAAGGCCTTAATTCTACAAAGCAACCCAAATAAGAATCAGAATCAACACCGAGGAAGTATGCTGGGTGGGTGTAAGTCTAAAGACTGTTGCTTTTAAGCTGACAGGAGGATGTTACTGTACTAGCGGCATTGCCACATCAGAATATAATAAACGATCTAAATGTTTTTCACAAGAAGTTCTCTAGATGGTATTATCTAGTGTGACTTTTGATAATTAAAAGGACAAAAGGTAAGTTGTTATTTTCATTTTCTACTGGTATTCATAGTGACTTATAGGTAGGTGACGGATCAAGGTAAGCTAAATAGCAAGCCAAACTGATAGTGTTGTTTTTTAATTATTTTTGAAACAGAAGCAACAAATATACTAACACATAGCTGAAGGCTTTTTGGTAACGCATTTATAGTATGGAAAGAGTCTGGACAAATATATATGGTGGAGTTTTTACTTGCCATTATTATTGAGTAAACAGATTGTATCCAAACTCTACTACTACTACTATATGTTATCTCTTATTGGCTCAACTCAAAGCTTGATGTTGCTAAAGTATGAAGCTATTGTGTGCCTTTGATAAATGAAAAGCATTGTAACTGATTTAATCTGATAGTTGCAACACTAGCATAACATTTGTCAACTGTTAACTTGTTAAATCTGTAACAACTCTATATACCCTTGTGGGAAATTGTAAAGTTTACTTAAACTGGTTTTGCTTAATCTTTCGCTGAGGTTAGCTTGGAAGTACCCTTTTTACTCCTTATCCTCTGTTTTTTGTTGTATATATGTATATCCGCAGCAATAGAGTCTCTCTAGTTTAATTAAACTTTGCAACATGCTGTATTTGATAACAAACTGGAAATTTAGATTTCCAATAAGTAGTCAGATAACAGAAAGGGGTTCCATTCCATTAACTGCATAAATGTGTAATTCTAAGTGAATCATCCTGAATGTGTGCACTGGCAACCTGGGCAGTTACCACAACTCCTATATCTGGCACAATTTATAGCTATTCCACAGATTTTCCAGGGGTAATATTCCACAAGGCCATTTACCTGAGGATGCTGGGAATGCAATCGAACCATGGATGATGATGCTGATCAGAAACGTACAGATACTGACTCAGAAATGCTATAATGAGGCACATGCTCAAAAGAAGAAACATCACAGACAGTGTGTTTGGAATGCTAAAGATATGGTTTCAGTGCCTAGGTACTTCATGGAATTCTCTGCAGTACAATTCCAGGGCTAGGAGCAAACAACACAACTAACAAGGTCACCCTAGCCGCATGCAGGTAAGGAGTTCGAGAGGGACCCACCAGCTGCTGTGGGTGTAGGTGTATGTAGACATGCACAATATACACTCATACTAACCAAGCACACATGCTGACTACCTAAGGGGTATACCTTTCATCCTATTCACATGCATAGTGTAAAACTGATGCCAGGCAACAATTACAACCTTTACTTACCCATGTAATGGCTGCATACTGCTAGCGTCAGACATAGTCAGCTCTGAATGACAACAGAATTGTAACTGCAGAACATGAATGAATGGCATATACCTGCACACTGTTACTTAAAAATGTACCTAAGTAAAATGCGTGTGAGTTTCCCAGCAGTGACATCAATATGTGACATGACTGACTTATGTAATATATATTTCTGCAGTTTATCAGCTAACATGAATCATTAATTAAAATACCTGGTATAGAAAAATCAGTGCAAAATCTACTTATCCATACAGTCTCATAAGTGAAGCAATAAGCATGATTGTCATATCAATGATTTCAAGGTAGGAATCACAACACTAAAACACTGTAATAAATCAGAAAAAAAAATCCAAATAACATCACCAGTACACATCTTAAACACTCACTTAGCTTTCTACCCTGTGCATCAGACAATGTATGTATGTAAACCTGAATCAAAAAGATAGAAACAAGGTGATTGCATAGTTATCATCATTTGCACAGGGTGAGGTTTGGGCGGGGGAGAAGAGTAGGAACAGGAGGCTAAGGCTGACACCAAAGTAGTGAGTGTGTCTGAGTAAGACGCACAGGCAGGCAAAAGTGTAGATAATATCAAATGGCCATGGAGACAGAACGACCTGCAAACTTCATTAATGCCTCATGTAGCTGGTATATGTGGATGTCTGCATGGGCACTCTATGTGAAATGTGTGTGCGAGTGTCTGCATGAACACAGGCAACCTTTGTGCTAGCACTACATCCTTGCATGACAGACATGTGTGACTTGTTCATGTTAGAGGTATAATTTCATTGTCATTGCTCTTGACAGTGTACATTTGCTATACAAGGAGTTGATTCAGCAGAATGTGATCAATGTCTGCTGGACAAGCTTTCCTCATAACTACATCCAGGTCCATGACCCCATGACCCACCATGTCTGAGTGTGGACAAATCAACCACTGCTGGAGCAGTGGAAGTAGTGCAAGTACAGGAGCGGGATCTGGCATGACCACGTTGGCTAACACCATATGAAGTTGGGGGGATTTGACCATGTGGTTGCTATCTCCCTCCCAGAAGATGTTCCATCACAGACACTGCTCATTCATTGTGGCATTCATCTGATCCATTGAGTCAGCCTCATGGTGAAGGCCGTCATATATGACAGCTTGTGCCACATTTTAGACCCCATGTCCTTGGAGGCCATAGTGGAACTTGCCTGTGCCGCCATGATGGCCCTAAACATACAACAAGTGGCATTTAATGACGCACCAGCATCAAGTGTAGGGTGGACAATAGGACTCCTCTGAGCAGCCCTACCAATCCTCCTGCATGGCACCTCATCTATACTTTGGCTGTGGACAGAGTGAATCCAGTTGTCTTTGGTCACTTGGGATTCACCCTTGTGACCAAACCACACACCTCTGGGTAAATCCAGCATTACCCATACCCAAACACAGGTTATTGCTATAATAACAAACTTTTCACTTTGGGTAGCAGATGGAAAATAGTGTGGGATCTATATCATTGTTAGGTGCTAATAGCTTGCAACTATGAATTATTAGTGTAAGTGAAATAAAACCACAACAGCAATACAGACAGCCTTCTTTGCAGTAGGTGTGACAGTGAGGATACACTTACAAAGTGTGTAACTAACTTCACTGAGCTTTTAAAAAAAGCAAAACAGCACACATTAATAACTTTTGGTCCATAATAACAAAACTCTCCTGCCTTTGCTGAAAACTGTTGCTCACTGTTATGTATTTTTGTCACAGCTTTAAAGCATGAAAATGCACTATATATTGCATCTCTGATATCAAATTAGAGCTAAGGGAAGAAGGACCAAAATATAAATAGAAGATAGACCTGCATTTCTGCAAACGTATTCATAAATGGTTGTGTGATCACTCACTGCATTAAATATGTTAGCCACACGTGCAACCAGCTGAGAAGGTCCAAGTGTATGAACTGTTTATACTGGCTTTGAAATGTGAGTTGCTTATTTCATTGCTGTTTCAAAACAGTGTCTGTGTCTAAGACAGATAACCCACTATAACTCTGTTTTGCAAGTACAATAGTGTTATGGTTCAAATCCAGAGCTGACTAATTGTTTCAAGTTTGCTTCCTTTTTTTTCTTTTTTTTTGGCTTTACAATTTTCATGGCTTACTGCAAACATGGTCAAATGGCAAAAAATTGAAAATTAATGTCAGTTGCCTTACACAGCGCAAGCATGCTCAACAGTATTGTGCAGCGGCCAACAACATGGAAGGTAATGACTATTAATAAATATTTATATAAGTAATACATGTTTGCTTCTGCCCGTTATGTTTACGCTTTGCATTCCTTCATGCAAACAGGCTTATCTGCGAGACATGGCTGTCAGCTCTCTGGAGAGTACTGAGCATGGGAAACATTCCTGCTGCCTCGAATTTCCTGGGGCACCAGGTGTAAGTGCAATGAGTCATGATCAGAACACAGATGAGCCAGAGTTTGAATCTAGCTTAATGCACTTTCAAGTTATCTTATCCTACTGTAAATAATAAATATATATAAATGTGATTATAAAGGTAATACTGCATAGCAATAGCTATGCGTATAATGATAACTGAGTATAGACATACTTTTTAGGTATCATATGGATTATGTGTGTAACTGGTTTATCATTACAATGATGATTATGTAATAAATGATGCAGTTGCATAAAATGACAATCCTCATCAAATATCCACCCTTTTCTTAGTTTAGGCTACAAGAACATTTGCCATATAAAAGAAGTTTTAACCTGCTGTGTAAGTGACAATGAGTCTTATATATAATAAAATAATTTGTCAAGAAGCAATAAACATGCAATTACATTAATATCATTTCCTTGTCAAGGATTAGTCTTTTATAGACTCATTTAATTCATTGCTACTTAAAGAACACCATTTTTGTTTAGGGCTTATTTGCAGCAATATTTACTGCTCATGATTGTTTGTTTGTTTCATAGTATATCTACTAATAATAATCCCTGCAATCTACATATAACGCAATCTTACAAATACATGCAATTCAAGATCACAATAAAATATATCATTATAGAATAGCAGCACACCTTAAATAGGGCATCATGCCCTTCCTTGTATTAAATTTCCATTGAGTCTACAAAATAACTATTTCTTTTAGAACTCATTCAGGACTGGAAGCATGACTTTCTTCTTTTATCAGTTATCACATACTTGGAATTTCTTTTAATATTCTCCAGTAACTGCATCTAACTTCTTAAACTACAGTAAATGAACAGGAATATATTTTTGATACATTTATTATGCTAAACTATTTCAGCATAACCATTTCAATGACATTAGTTCAGAAAATAATATGGATATAACATTTTGAAACCATTGTCACATGGAGTTCATTTTAAGAAAACATTTTGAATAGCAATGATTTTTCTTTAAAATAGCAACATACTGATAAATATAAAATAATAGAACTTTAATGTCTGTCTTGTTTATCAGCCCTAGAAATGAAGTATTGCATCACTGTTGCCTGGAGAACTCCTTCCTCATTATGGATATTGTTATTTGACTATACAGAATTCACAATCTATTTATCCAAACTTGTTCTTACTAATAATACATTTCAAGGGACTACATCTAACCTCTAAAAGTCTAACAGCTGAACATAAATACATAATTTCAATCCACTATCACGCACAGCTAGCTTTAACACAACCATTTGAATAAGACTGATTTATGACTGACTATGAAAATAACATTTTGAAAAATTTGTTAAAATTTAGCAAAACATTTTGAATCTCATCAATAAAAGCAACTTGTTGAATAACAAAATACAACATTATGAATATCATTTTCATCCTAATGTCCCAGTCCCATAGAAAGTCTTTAAGGTCACTGTAACTGAGTGCAATGGTTGGCTCTATAGAGTTAATAAAGATGTGAAATATGAAGTAACACAGTCAGGGTGCATGCTGTGAGCGTTCTTTATCCACTAATACAGTTCCTTGTTGTAAGAACACATTAATTTGTTCCTATGATGTTACAACTAAAAAAAAAATATATATATATATATATATATATATATATATATATATATATATATATATATATGGGTCTGCTTCTTTTGACCTAACTTTCATTTGCCTGACACTCATTTGCCTGAGACCAAATGACTGAAATTTCATTTGCCTGACACTTCATTTGCCTGACACTTCATTTGACCGACAAGTATTATTAGCAAGAAAATGGAATATGCCCCCTTCCCCACTGCAGTGCAACCCTGGAGTTAGAATATATAGTTAGGGGGGTGGGGGGGCACAGCTTTTCTGTTACTAAGCAATATTACATCAAAAGTTAATAATATCATATGAAATGAAGTAGGGGGCTTTGCCCCCCACACCCCCCATTGTGGGGGGCTGTGCCCCCCCCCCCCCCTAACTATATATTCTAACTCCAGGGTCGCACTGCAGTGGGGAAGGGGGCATATTCCATTTTCTTGCTAATAATACTTATCGGTCAAATGAAGTGTCAGGCAAATGAAATTTCAGTCAAATGGGGTCAGGCAAATGAAACTTAGGTCAAAAGAAGTAGACCCATATATATATATATATATATATATATATATATATATATATATATATATATATATATATATTGGTCTACTTCATTTTTCTGCATTTTTGTGGCAAATAAGCAGGGACTGAATTCATTATATAATGACAGGTGTTTGAGTTTCAGACTTAATGTCCTTAAGAGAATGCATGGTATTACAACACATGTTATTCTAGCAACTTTTTGAGTTTATAACAACATTATTTAAAAATTGTCCCTACTTCTGAGGCTTTGTCCCCTCACTATTTTTGCCTTTGTCCAGATTTTTTTGTGCAAAGAGGTTAAGAGTGATGCACCAAACCCAATAAATTCCATTGAATACTCAGAAATGAAATGAAAAGAATGTTGACCAAAAGCAAGAAGAGTAATTCCCTTAATGTTGGAGCAAACAACTCACAAGCTTAATAAAATCCATCAAAGCCAAGTTTGAGGCTAAAATGTTAAAGCCAAATAAAATCACAAGGCATTTTTTAGTTATGTTCATAATCTCAAAATCACTATGCAGCAATACATTGGACCAGTTTTGAATGATGCTACCTAAACTTAGGCTGAAGATATAGCTAACCTATTGGCCAATAAATTTAGCTCTAACTTTACCCCTCTCTCTCCTCAGTCTGTCCCTCTAGATATACCTGAAACTGGCTAACCTACGACTATGACAGAATACCAAGTCCTAAAAGTGTAGCAAAACTATACTCCATTGATGGGTTCTGACAATATCTCTGGATGCGACTTAAATAGCATGATGCACATTTTAGCTACACCCCTAACAAGATGCCTCAGTCTTAGCCTCCATAAAGGTTTTGTATCAAGAGAATGGAGAACAGCTACAGTCATTCCCCTGCATAAGGGAGGACCTGCCACAGATCAAGGCAATTACAGACCCATAAGTCTGACCAGCCTCATATGCAAACCCATGCAAAGACTTACCATGACCATGGAAAAATCAGTCAAAACATAGGGAATGTCATAATACAAGTAATCTCTGTGGTATCCCCAAAGTCTCAAACAACCCACTAAACAAGTATAGTGGGTCCAAAACAAAACAGTGTAAGAGACTTCTCTGTGTGGAAGATTTTCACTCCATATATATATATATATATATATATATATAGTTAATCACTGTATATTAATCAGATCAGATAACAGTAGCAGAGGTAGCAAACTTAAACTTGTCCCAAGTCAAAAAAATAATAAAAAATATATAATTTTAAATATTATACAACATTTCTAAGTATTCAAAAGTAATCAAAGTACAGTAGGCAGTCTGTTTCCAGTCAAAAATACTTTATTAAGTACACAGCCAAGCGATCCAAGTAAAACAAAAATAACAGAGTAATAGTTACAAACTTTCTAACTAATAGTAATAGTAATAGTCACAAACTTTCTAACGATATATATACTTTCTGTCAAGCAAGGGAGTGGTTTATTTTGCTGTAAAGCAAAGTGTTAGTATACATGTTAAATTCACACCCCTTCCCCCATCAGAGTGACATTCGAGCTGGTCCTGCCCTACTTAGTAGTTGTCATAATAAAATAACCCTTATGTACTTTAAATAAAATTAATAATGATGCAGTACCTCTTATTTAACCAGATTATTAAGTCTGTGAGTATAGGGAATGTCCAAAGACTGGCACCATCTTACTTTGGATTCATCAAGAGCAGATCATGTTTACTCAGCTTGGTTGATTTTGGAAAAGGTCACCAAAGCAATGGATGAAGGCAAAATGGTACACACCATTCACCTCAACATGGCCAAACCTTTTGACACAATTCCCCACTCATGTAGAGCAGAAAATCTAAATAAACTGAGAATAAACCTCTTTTTCTCCCACTGAGTTGTCAGCTGGCTCACAGGCAAGATGCAGATAATCAAAATAGGGGACGTTACCTCCACAAATTGATGAGTAGCCAGTGGAGTCCACCAGGGTTCTGTGCTGTGACCTACTTTTCTGAAGTAAAAGCCAACAACAAAGTCCTCTGGCAGACTAAAAGTTTGCAGATGACTGCAAGTGAGGAGCAGTCATTGAATCCTCAAATAACTTAGTCATCAAGCAGGAAGGTTTTCTCAAATAATTAACTGGTGTCAAAATCATGGTCTGAAACTAAATGACAAAAAATGCATTATTGTATCCTCTGGGAAGTCATCTACATCAGGGAGCTACCACAATGACAATATGTCCCTAAGAGTTAACCCAATTGTTTGGGATTTGGGAACTTATGTGGACAGTGACCTTTTGACAAACATTTGTCTGTTATTGTAAGAAAGTCCTTCTCTGTTGCACAGCTTATAAACAAAGGGATTGTGTCAAGATCTAGGGATGTCATCACCCCACTTCACTTAGCCTTCATTAGGTCAGTCATTGAATATAATGCCCCTTTTGCATGTACCTGTCTAGAAACATGCAACAGCTGGAATTCCACAGAGATACCTTACAAAATGGATACAAGGCCTAAATTACATATTCTACATGGACCAACTCAAAGTCTTATTGCTATACTCAGTATCCTACAGACTGCTAAGAGGTAAACTGTGTCTGGCATACAATTCACCCTCTGACCCATTACTGATGGATTTACTGCACATCAGCAAGTCAAATGGCATCAGAAATATTCAGAAATACTCAGTCTAGGGATCTAAACTTCTTCTGCAACATCAAAAGAACAATTTGGAGGGACAGGTATATTTCAAGAAGATACCACTGCAGAAAAGTAGGTCACAGACTCCCCATCCACATAAAACAAAGTTCTTCCCCATTTATTTTCAAGCAGAACTTAGATTTATGGACGGGAAACACAAAGTTTACTGCAGGACTGCCCTCTGTACTACTAATGGACAGAGAAAGCCTCTAAATGCATTATCTCTTGCATGGGTCCCATCAAATTATCTGTAGTAGGATTCCAGTTATTTTCATTAGGGGTAATATATAATTATCGACTATGGGTTGGGTAAGGCTAATCTATATCCAAATGGGATAGGTAATATGGAGCATCAAATGGGAAATTTGAGAGGCTTAAAATTGGCTACAAGAGCACCTAGCCTAGTACTTGCCTATGAACTTTTGAAAAGACATTTATACATGAGACACTGTAAAGCCCTTAGCCACCATAACCAATGTTTCCTATCATCTTCATGTCTATTCATGTTTCAAAATGACATCCCTCTTCCAATCCCACACTCACAGGTGCCTCATCTTCCTCTTAGTCACTATTCTGCTCCCATTCTTCCTCTAGTTCAGTCATGTTGAAGCAGTCATTCCTTTTACACTATTCTACTGCCACTGAGTCTTTGCTCACACATTACAGTGACTGAGGTAATCCTTAGAACTTAGCCATTGCTGACTGAGTTGAGGTGAACAATTGTAAAATTGTAAACATTTCTAAATTATATCTATGTGACTCTGAGTAAGATACATACCAGACAATGCTCCTATGACTTAATTGTTACAAAAAAGTGTACATGGTATAAACAGAAGAAACAAGTTAGTACATTTTGGCATACATTATATTTTCTGAACAAGAATTATAATGATTGGTTAATGAAACTCTTAAAGATTAGGAAACACACAGACACAGACACACACCACCTCTTTGCATCACCAGTAAAACAGACTGAATGACTAAACATTATGACATTGATAGTATGACAGTAGGCAGTACCTTGATTCTATTGCAACAGCAATTATATACACCATATTGTTATAGCAGCAGCAAAAATATCTCTCTGTTCTCCATTGATACCCAGATAAAATCCACGATAATATGGGAGCAACAGTAAATCCAAATCCCGATATGGCATGCTACTGTCTTGAGAGCTTCTCTCTATGTCTCTCTCTTTTTCTCAATTTAAGACCATGTTGAACTCTACAAATTCTCTGATTGGCTGAAATGAGTCATGGAAAGAAAAAGATTACAACACAGATCAGTGAAGAGGGTAATCTTTTTTTAATTATTTTATGGCCAGGCCAAGCCACCAGCACTAGGCCCTAGGCAGCTGCATAAGATGATCTTGTATGGATCCAACCTATGGTATGAAAAAATAGGGATGTGTTCAGCCAGCTAAATGAAAGAGCCTGTATCCTTACAGAAAAAAACTGCAGTTTTCACAATAAAGAAAGAATTGTGCAAGTGTGCTACACAAAGAGGACATCCTTTAGCAACTTCAGATATGATAACCGCTTCAACAAGTGCAATTAAAAACTAAATTCAATGGGCCTGATGGCATGTTTAGTGGTTCTATACAAACAATCAATGAAAATCTGGCTAAATAAAATGGAAGTATGTGGACATCTCCTAGGCCAATGCAGGCAGACTAAAGGAGCACCATTTCACAAAAGGGTATCTTATCAGAGCAAAACATATTTAGACTGTACCTTCTAAACACTATTCCATATAAAATCATGGAGAAAAATCATAGTAAACTGAGAAATTTCCAGCTATCAGGTGTAATCAGTGCACATATACATACCTCTCAACTGTCATGTTTTTTGCAGATTGTACTGATTATTGCCCTATATGTCTGTTCTTCTGATTTACAGATATATGACATCATCCAAAATGCAATTTAATGGCAAATCTGTTAATGAGCATACTATGTAAGAATGTTCCCTGTTGTGCCTTTTTATCACCATTATGTATGGCTTCGCTCATAATGTCCCAGGCTAAGAGGTTGAGAGGTATGTACATGGAACATCATATATACAATATATGATGTTCTGTGTACATGCCTCTCAACCACTTAGCATGGGACATTATGGGCAAAGCCATACATAATAGTGGTAAGAGGTTGAGAGGTATGTACATGGAACATCATATATACAATATAAGCAATCAGAGTTCCCACAAGTTAAATCTAACATATCTAGAAGCATGTAGCTGTAGTTTGTGTACTTATATTACCTGTGAAGTTACTAATATTCTTTTTTCTCTCACACCACTGATTCTCTTCTATTATTTATTTAAGTATATTTATGATCACCATTTGATATTATCATATTCTTTGTTATTACCTCTTATGATGGGCTTATGTATAATTTAATATTGCTTTGCTGTTAAAAAAACTTTCATTTACATTATTTATTGTTGTGTTCCTCATTATATTATTTTCAATTAGTTTCCATTACTGCAGTAGTAAAATAACAAAATCCATACAGAAACACAGCTAAAACTCATGGCAACAATGTTTAAAACAAAAACAGCCACAAGTTTTAGGTGTGTTTCTGTATGGATTTTATTGTTTTTACTACTGCTGTTATTCGTGTATACTGTACAGTTTATTGCCAGAGTGTTTTATTCTGTTTTAGTTAATTTACTCATTATTGTTTTCTCTTATATTATTAATTACATTTCTTTGGGTTATGTTTATTTTTCCGTTAGGTTTATATTTCATTTACCATGGAGTGACAAAGTAGGCCAGTTTCCCTTGATCCACCTACCCTGGCTCTCCCAGCCAATGCACAGGGGCTCAGCATGTCTGGTCTGCAGCCTGGTGGCACCCCCCTCTGCTGCCCCTGCACTACCTGCTCCATTGGGTAATTCCACCCTACAGGCAGGGGGTGGTCCCTCTCTGAGAGTGGAGGTGAAGGGGGGTGCTTTAGTGACCCAAAACCAACAACCAGGCACGATGCGTAGGCTTGTCCATCAAACTATTGGTGCCTGCCTCTGCCAGATGGAGAGCATGCTGTTCCTTCTGGTGGGTCAGTCTCGCCACAGGCACTGCCATCGACCACTGCCTCCACAGAAGCAGTGAAGGCGCAGTGCTGACAGTCCCATGGGTGAGGACTTGAGTCACAGTGCAACCGTGTCTGAGGACCATGGGACTGGGATTCCATAACACCCTCCCTAACCAAGGTGCTCACCCCCCTCTTGTGGGTCTCACCAACCCTGTCTGCTATCTTGTTTGTCTTGTCTGTCTGCAAAAGCTTTCTCACCTTCCCAACTTACCTTAACCACACATACCTATTTCCCTTCCTCAACATTCTACTCTCTCTCCTTAAAAAAAAAAAAAAAAAAAAAAAAAAAAAGTACCTGTCCCCCAAAAAAAGATTGTCCCATACATAGTCCTCCATTTCACACGTGTCTACTGGACACACTTAATTTGGTCCAATTGGCTTGACAACACACTTATGTTGTCGTCAGCCCTCTCTCTGGGGTTGACAGTCAAATTCAGCTAAGTGCACAGTTGTTGACGTTGTAGAAATGGATAGCTATGTTTTTTTTTTCTGCACCCTTCCTACACATACTTCCATGCCTTTCACTTTCCCTCTGCTTGCACCCCATTTCACCACTATCCTATCTCCCCAATTTTTCCTTTCTTTAAAGAATTTTTGCCCCAGCTATGGTAAATGACGTTATATTAATATATGTATTTGAAAGAGTAATAATCGCGTTCAACAAGATTACCTATACTCAATTTCACACCCAGTACCATTGCACCTGAAAAACAGTGCATCAACCCACCATGCCACACAGACAGTTAAGTAGTACAGGTGTTTTAAGCAAAACATAGTAATTGTCATTTTCTTGTCATTAAGTGCATTTAAGCGATGCTGTGCATTGTGCCACATTGTGCAAATCTGCTAAAAGATTAATGGAAAAATTAGGAGAGTAACTGTGAGTCTGATAGAGTAATACATCACTATAAATCCATACACATATTAATAGATGCAAGAGAGGTATGTATCAGCAGGTAAATTTGCACTTATATCTACAACATGTAAACTACACCTTTAAATGATTAATAGAAAAATAGGAGTTTAACTGGGACTTTAGTAGAGAAATACATCACTATAAAGCCATAGACATAATAATAGATGTAAGTGAGGTATGTAACAGCAGGTAAATGCACACTTATATCTACAACATGTAAAATTACACTTGCTATAACAGTGGTTCAGTAGTTTAATCTGTTAAATATTTTGAAAACATTCATTTTTGGTCCACATGGTCATGGGTTCAAATACAGCTGTGTCTAGCATTTAAAATACATGCATGTGTACATCACCATTATGAATTATGATATGTATGACTGTCTCACCACCTATTTTTCCACCCAAAGAACTAGTACAGGTGGCATGTTTGCTTCTAAATAATGGAAGTCAAAGGCTTACAGATAGGACCACATTTAAACTATTCCTATTACAACAATAGAAAGTGTTTAGACTGTTAGGTTGTGCATTAGTATGAATTCCCAGAGGATTCTGAAGTATGTAATTCAAATGAGGCCCTATCATATCAGACTGCAGCCCACAATGATTTGCTATTGATATTATAGACAACCACAGCTGCACAAGTAACATACATATATGAAGGTCCTGCTAGAAGCAAGGGTTGCCAGCACACACGTTCCCAATACCTATAATGACATAAAACATATGTTGGCAGTTATCCATCTGGTTGACATAATGATTAATGTACCCCCCAACCTTGTTCTAGGACACAGCAAGCATGTTGCCTTTTACTTTGTTAATGATACCTTTGGATAACATACTTAACCTTAAACACATACCTTAATTTCCAGTGGGGTGGGTTCCCTCATTCTGGCTCTAGCTGTACACCAAGTCTGCCACAGGTCCCACAGTTACTCTTAAATGTTGTTGTTCTGCACATTCTGCAGCTTCTCTGACTATGCCTATTGCCTGTAGCAGCAGCAGCAGCTTCAGCATGAAGCACACACATCTGTATGTAAAACTTAGTTGCTACAAACATTTTCTTTGCGCTGACATAGTATCTTTATCCCAGTAATTTCCACCCCAACATATGAGAAAGGGAATGGAATCTACATTGAGGCCTTATATCTTGTTGAGTAGTTGGATGGGGTTTTTTGATTATACTGCAAATCAGCTCTGTAGGCTGTATGTAGGATTTCTGAACAGCATATTGGTTCAGAGGCAATCACATTCTAATGAGAAACATGTTAAAAAGGCAAACTTCTAGCTAGGTGAACTAGTGTGTATGAGAGTTAGTATGCATGGTTGACTCGTTGACACATTACTTATATAGCAGAATCTTTCAACAGAGGAGTATTGTACTCCATCAGGTATGTACCCATTTTGTTTCCAACATGATGCATATGTTTGAATATACTTAGGGGGATTGGGGATTACATCAGTAAGCCTTTCTTAGAACTGTACGGATGACATTCCATTGATCTACAGAGGATGGAGAGTACAGCAAGGGTATAATGCTGTGTGTTAACTAGATACACAGATCTCCTGGATACATCCTTTGATAGCAGTTGTAAAAGTATACTGCTATTTGGTTGCCACTGTTGTTTTTACATATTATTGAGGGGGGGCTCCTGCTATGGGGCACACTACAATGGACTCCTCTGTTGGGTGTGTGATCATAAACACAGGAGTAGGTCACGATTGCAACTATCCTAGTTATGTCAACACCCTTTGTATGCTTGAAACACTGTTGAATATGAGATGTGTAATCAAGCAGTGAATACTGATAGCCTTTCTTTATTGCTGTATCTCTACATACTGTACTCCCGCGTATGTGATCCTGATATGCGTTCTTAGTTATTTGTATTGCAGAAGATATCGTGCATGAACAATACTGATCATCATTTACTGAGGCAGAAAATGACCTCATAATTGAGGCTTTGCACCAACACTACCAAGTCCTGCTGCCCAGAGGGAGGGTAAATAGCCAAGAATGTGCAGACTTTTGGGAAGAACTGGTAAATAACATTAATGCAGTGGGTCACCAAAATTGAACATACGAGCAGGTGTGACACTGTGCCAAGGATATGATACACGCTGCACACAGATGTGCAGCTGATGTGACCAGGGATCATCAAGTCACTGGTTGTGGGCCTGCATCAGAACAACCTCTCTCAAACACATAAGAATTCCTGGAAAATGTCACAACACAGGACAGCTCCCAGTCATCCATCAGCAAATATGTTATGGATGTGGTTGCCACCCAGTCTTCTCAAGAGAAGTGTCCAAGTATGCTTAGTTAGATCAGCATTGGAATAAAGTTGCATTCAGCATGTCAAAGTGTATATAGATTTACATGAGTGTCTGGTCAGGTGTTTTATTGTGTAAAGAAGGAGGTTAGCTGCAGTTTTAAGCACATGTAGAGATTGTAACCCACATGCCTGTTAACATAGCAGCTACTGTAAACGTGAAATATTTGGACAGATTACCTTTGTTATACTGTAACATGCAGTGTTGCTGCCTTTACCTCTTCCTCATTTTTTCAGGACCATCAGGAATCAAATGAGGCCATGCCCCCGCTGCTGCTAGGCCACACAACTGTTTTGTCAGAGATGCAGATATAGTTCAAAGTATTTGCAAAAGTGTCATCCCAGGCCTGCTGGCTGGATTGATGTACTGTCTGCATGATTGCAAATGGACACATATTTTCTGAATGTCCACTGTTTAGACTCATACCTCTGCCTTTTTGGTGTGACCATAGTGACTGACTTGATACTATTGTCAGGACATTACAGATTGCCATAACTGTCATCTGTGCAGAGTTTTGCAGAATGTCAACAGTGTACATAATTCATGTTTTGCTCATTATTTTCTTGTTTAATGAAGAATTCTTTCCAAATAATTACAGATTAGGATTAGAAAGTAAAGTACTACTGTCCTACTATGTGAGGTTGGGGTTTATACAAGTCTGTAATAGTGACAGCTGTGTATACAGATTATCATATATTGCACCATACTACTGCAGATCATAGAAGTGCAGGTATTAATGTATTGCATTCTCCTTTATATCACAGGTGACTGGGGAGGTTGGTCTTTGTCCCCTTCACAACCTGATGTCAGTATCTCTCCAGACTCTGATGATGATGGGGGCAAATTGAGGCACAGCTGGGGTTGCAGAAGTTGAATCAGACACAGAGGTAGACACCCCTTGTCCACCCTTATTATTATCATATACAGCCAGTATGGCTATGCGTAAACAGTCCCCTGAGGCCACAGATATTGGACAGTCAGAGGGTGGGGACATTGAACCGGGAAGTGCGGCTACTTTGGCTTCAGTGACTGTCGAGACTGGCCATAGCTAAACAGTTGTTGAGGTTCCACACAGGTGGATTGATAGAGGTGCTCATAGGAGGCTGCTGTCCCTCCAAGTGCCACAGGTGTCTCATCACTTGTCACTCAGCATATGTTTAGGGCCATCATGGAGGCACAGGCAAATGCTCAGGGTTATGGATGAAGCACAGTCTGACATCCGTTACTGCCTCCACTTTGTTGCTGATACCCTAGAACAGTTGACTGACACAGTAGAAAAAGGTAGGTGTGAGAGAGATTGCACACTATCTGTCTTGTAATGCATATTGTCTGTGATGGAACGTATTGTTGGAGCTGAGTGTCAGCCTTATGGGCGTCTTTCAGCAACTTCATCTAGTGAGAGTCAACATGGCCATGCCAAACATGATCCCGCAGTGTCACTACATACAGTGCTCCAGAGGGGAGTGTGCTGTCCACATTGAGACATAGCAGGCCATGGGGTCATGGTCTTGAGCAACTCCATGGAGGATATTTTCCCAGCAGACATCAGTCACCTTCAGGGAGTATCACAGCATCTGACCTTGAGCATGGAGGTGCCAGTGCAACTCCTGGCAGTGCCATTTCTCATGTTCAGGGGCAGAGACAATGAACTGTCTGTTCTACCATACATGGCTCACAGCTGTCCAACATACAGACATATAGGGCTAGCACTTGGCTGTGTTCATGCAGGCACTCACGCACCACTGTCATATTCAGGGCACCTACAGATACATACGCAACATTTGCATGGTCCAACTTGCCTGCTTCCCTTCCTGACTCACATGCGTGCCAACCTATTGGGTTAGCCTAGGCCTCCTGCACCCCCACACAACACCCTGTGCAAGTAATGGTAACTGTGCCACATCCCTATCATCTTTCTCATGGATGCAGGAAAATAAAGCTTTGTATCTGATGCACAGGATGACTATCCACATTAATTTGAATTTGTTTCATCCATTTTTGCTGTAGACATGCTACTTGTACTGGTCATTTACACATATCGTACTTTGCCGTTTACAATATGTGTTGCATTATTTGTGTACATTATGATGGATTCTGTTGTAAGGGCTGTGAAGTCACACAATAAAATGTGTCTCATGGAAATATTTACATTTCACTTTCAGGATTGTGTTGAAGACACTGATGGGTACACATCTACAATCAACCCATCAACATCAGAGCACAGGATTGAATATCAGCACAGGAGAAAAATGTCACCAGAAAGGTAATACAATACAGGTACAAATTCATGAGTCCATAGGCTCATAGGTGTTTACTAGGTTAATGAACACAAGGGCTTCTGTAAGCCTAGCCATGCATCCCAAATCTCTGACAAGGACTGATACCCTTGATAAGTGTAAGCAGGGCTATGGGAGATTACCACTTACAAGCAGGGGCCTGCGAGATGAAACATTAAGCAGTTTCCCTGTGGCCATTACAGACATAGGTCCCAAAACAAAAATGGTTGTCCTGCTCCCCATCTAATTGTGTAACTTGCACTTGATTTGCATTAGGATGGAAGTCTGCTTCACATAATTGGGGCACCTGTTCTAGATAGGGTGTAGTCTCTGGGATACATACCTGTTTCTCCAGCATGTTCTGTTTATACAATAGGCAAGTTGTAGGTCTGTAGAATGGGTAATTATGGTGGTAGCTGTTTCATGGATATGCAGGTGGTTCACAGTGGGATCTGACAATGCCCTGTGTGGCAGACATACATCTCTCCTCCAAAGGCTGTAGGACACAGAATACGGGGATAGGTCCTTGATACGGTCTGCATAGGACATTGTATGTATGCCCTGTATTGGTTTAGTGGGGAACCTGTGTGGATGGTCCAATTGCTGGATATGACCTGCAAGGTACATATCAAAGTTGGCATTGCACTCAATGATCAGTCTGATGAAAGCAGAATACACTTAAACAATGACTTCCTTGGACTTACATGCCATACATTTGTTAATAAGTTGTGCAATATAGAATGTTTTCCCCAATAAAGTAAAAACGTGACAGTCAAAGGGTAGATCACTAAATATATATATGTGTGTGTGTTTGTGTGTGTGTGTGTGTGTGTGTGTGTGTGTGTGTGTGTGTGTGTGTGTGTGTGTGTGTGTGTGTGTGTGTGTGTGTGTGTGTGTGTGTGTGTGTGTGTGTGTCATAAGTCCCTGTCTAATGGATCACCTGTTAGAGATGTGCTGTCAATACGATGATTATCAGGGGTGGATGATTTCTCAAAGCATATTATTGTGCATTTCTTGGCATTTAGTGTTACTGCACGGCTATGACACCAGTTGTATGTCTGTGTCAACCCCTCCTGTAGAATATTTGTGTCTGTGTGAGATTCATTGGCAGTTCCTAATTTGCAATCATCTGCAAATTTAGTCAACCAGAGGCCACTGACAATGTCATTGACTTCAGACAAGTAAATGGCTAAGAGGATTGGTCTGAGGAATGATCTGTGTTGGAATCCACTTGTGACTGGCCTGATTGTAGAGGTGGACTCCCCTATGCTAACTTCCTGGGTCCTGTTTGTGAGCCACTTGGCTATCCACCAGCTGACATACTAGTTTGTACCTAACCTTTTGAGTTTGTCAACAATCCTTGATGGAGGTATATTGTCACATGCCTTGTCAGGTCATGGTAGGCAGCGTGAACCCTTTTTCCCTCATCCATTGCTGTGGTTACTTTCTCAAATAGGTCCAGCAGGTTGGGTAGGCATGACCTGTCCTTAACAAAAGCTAACTGGGTTTGGTCCTTTGTCTGGAGGTGTACTACATCTCTATTGATCATTTCTATGATAATTCTTTTCATGGCTTCACATATCAGACTAGTGAGACTTCTGGATCTGTACTCCCTAGGGTCTGTAGATGGCCCACCTTTGTGCTGAGGGATGACTGCTGCTGTTCTCTATGCATGAGGCATGAAGTCTGTTTGGTGGCTACAATGAAATATTAATTCCAGAGGCCATGAAAGGTCATGTTTCATGCTATTTAGATGGCATGCTTGGATTTTCTCTGGGCATATGTACTTGTTCATAGAGAGAACATTAAGGACCTGTTCCCTTGTGATAGTAGGATTACTTACATTTAATGGTATTTCCTGAGGGAAGGTTGAGGCGGAGAGAGGGGTAAAGATGGGACTCATTTTATCAGCCAGGAGGTTTGCTTTTTCTTCTGCCCCACTATAGGTGATTCCATTTACAAGAGATCTGCACACAATTGTGTCTTGCCTTTGACATTGCAGACATATCTAAAGTATGCTTTGTGGTTGTCCTTGGCTAGGAACCTGAACTTACCTCAAATCTGGCTTTTGTAGATTTCATTTGCCCTCTATTTTGTTCAATTTGATGAGAGTGCTTTTATCCTGCTGTGTGCTGCATCTCCTATGTTTTGCCATGAGATTCTTCCTTCTGTTATTTAGCCTATTTTGTCTATGATTCCACCATTGTGGTTTGATTTACAGTTACTTCTGTGCTTCTGCCTTGTGGGTACGGCTACATCTATGCAGCTATTAACATGCTCGTACAGGGTTTCTGTGAACACTGAGGCATAGGCTCAGTGTTTATGGGGGCTTGAGATTTGGCTGGTTTATCACCTCATAGATGGAAGTTAGCCTTGCAGTAGTTCCTGAATATTCCATATATAGCTGGGGGTCCATGTCTCATTTTTAATTCAAAGGGGACCAGTTTGTGTTTGGACCTTAACAGGGAAGACATTACAGTATGGGATTGTACAAGACTCACCCATTTTGGTGTGGACCAGATCCAGTATGGTTGCCCCCCTGTTTGGTGTATTGGCTATCTGGTCCAGGGAGTCTGTGTTTATAAAAGCCAGGAATCTCTGTGCCAGTATTTATGTTGTCGTATAGAATTCACAAGTAAGAGAGAGATAATGGAAGTCATCCACGAATGTGGTCTTTGGTTGGATATTTAGTGTTTCTAATAAGTTTGCATACATGGTATGGGTGCCCTGGGCCACAGACAGGAGTCTATAGCTTGCATGGAAGTAGAATTGGATATCTGCCCATTGTGAATTGAACCTGGAGCAGCTCAAGTGCATCATCCTGTTTGACCAGCTCTGAAGTATCTTTAGTTTTGATGTACATAAAGACACATCAACCTTTAGCCCTTGCCTATGAGTTAGCTGGTCTAAATGTGTGGAAGGCATACTAACCTTGCACTGTTAGTGTGCTCTTTGCACCTTTAAGTCATGTGTCAGCGACCACACAGATATCTTTCAAGAGCTCAAATAAGTATCTCTAAGTATAGTCCAGGGAGGTATGTTGCTGGTCATGTACTCCCACATGGACTATGACTGAATCATGGTATAGGAAGGCACTAGGCTATTGGCCCTAGGGCCCAAGTTCTACCCTTATTTCCACAATCATCAACAATTGCCCAAGTCCAAGATCAACACAGGTGGAACCCGCAGTGTGAAATTATGGTTACACAGCCAATCTTTCACATTGCATTTGAAGAGGGCCAATGAGGTGCTCTGTTTGACATGAAGGAAGAGCCCATTCCAAAGGTGCAGTAACCTCTGGGAGACATCTCTGACCCTCCAGCATGCTCTAATACTGTCACATATCAGGTTATGGTCTTTAGAGTGAGTAACCCATGTGCCATTTGATTTGCAGATATGCAGCATTTGAAATAAAGCATAGTCAAATTGCCTCATATGCAAGGCATAGATCACCTATGAGTAGTCTGTATGAAACAGAATGAAGTGACAGTGATCTCATATGATCCACATAGGAGTGATGCTGGAGACCTTGAGTTATCCTTGTAAGGAAGCTTTGTGGTCTCCCCAATTGCTGAAGTTGCTTGGAAAGGTGCATACAAAAATGGGCATTGTATTCCATTATTGGCCTGATGAGGGGAGAGTACATAGAGGTTATAACTCCTTTCATTTTCTAGATGCAATGGTCTCACTTATGAGATGAGCAATATATAATTCCCTGCTTACCACTTTGGAGACATGCTGATCAAAGTTAAGGTTACTATCAACTTGTGTGCCCAGGTCTTGCACCAGTGAGTGCATACTTATTGTTTTGTTATTGATGTGGCATTTAGTAAGAACATTGCACATACTGAGAGGGATGATAATACATTTTTTGGCATTGAGATTAAGGCAATGACTTTGGCATCAATCATTTGTATATGTAAGACCCTCTTGTAGGATGTTGACATCGTTTGGAGATTCTAAAACCATTCCTAGATTTCAGGCATCAGCAAACTTTGTCAGCCAAAGACCCTGTAGTTTTAGCTTGTACTTTGGAGAAATAGGTTCCAAAGAGTAGAGGTGCCAGGACAGATCCCTGGGGAAAACCACTTGTTATAAGTTTGCTGTTGAAGGGGCATTTCCCTATTTTGACTATATGAATTTTATCAGTGAGCCAGTCAGGCACCTATCTAACGATACAAATGTCGATACACAGATGGGTGTGTTTGTCAATAACACCTGAGTGGGATATAGTATCAAACTTATTAACTAAGTCTAGGTAGGCTGTACACACAGATGCCCCCTTATCCAGGGCCTTGGTGACTGTTTTAAAGAAGCCCACAATGTTTCACAGGCATTATCTCCCTTTGTTAATTCAAAATGAGTATGAGAAAGTGTTTGGAACTTACTTATATCTCTCTTGATAAGGTCCATGATGATTCGCTCCATAGCCTTGCAGATAAGGCTACTCAGGCTAATAGTTCTATAGTTCTCTGTGTCCATGGAAGCATCACCTTTGTGCAGGTGAACAATGATGGCCATTTTCCATTCATCTGGTATGAAGCCTGTGCTTAGAATACAGTTGAAAAGAGCAGCCCATGTTGTTATTAATTCTTATTGGAGCCCATGTAGGATGCAGCCTGGGATGTTATCAAGTTTCATTTCTGGCCTTAGAGAGGGTGTTTATGACATGATCTTTACAGATACAAGGCAGGGGACAGGTGGTAGGGATGTCATGGGGTGCATGTGGCAGAGACAGGAGAGTGAGATTTTCACAGAGCCTGCCAGCTAACAGGTTAGCTATGTCCACAGACTCAGTATATGTAGTATCATTAACTACCAGTTTGGCACAAATATGGGTAAATGTCATAGTTATGTGCATGCTTTACAGAAAAAAATAGTTATAACCTCCCTGTACTCTTCCCTAATCAGGGCAATAATTAAGTACAACAGCCATTTTGAGATATACCTTTCCAAGCACCTGCAGCAATTGGGGAGAACACAAAGGTCTCTCACAAGGGAAAATCAAGGTCTTCAGCATCTGCCCTATGTGGATCACTTGAAATGACTGTCATTTTATTCTGTTTCATAGATGCTATTCAAAAGTGATGTGTGCCTTGCATATGAGGCAATCTCTGATCCTGCTTTATTGGGAATGCTACATATCCATAAGTCAAATGGTACACAGGTTACTCACTCTAAAGACCTTAACCTGGTATGTAACATTAATAAAACTTGCTAGAGGGACAGATTTCTCTCCCAGAGGTTAACACACCTTTGGAAATGACTCACACTTCATGTCAAAAAGAATGCCTTATCGACCTTCTTCCAATGCAATCTGGATGATTGGATGGGTGACCATAAATTCATCCCAGGGATTCAACCTGTGTCTCTCTTTGACAGTGACAATAGGTGCTGATTGCGGAAATAAGTGTAAGAACTTGGATAGGATTGTAAGGGCCGTAGGGCCATTGGCCTAGTAACTTCATAAGATCCTATGATTCCATAGGCTGATGTAAAATCATCTGACACACACCAAGTTGGCTACAGTGACAATAGTACCACTACCTATCTATGTTTACAGAACACTGCACACACACCAAGTTGTCTGCAGTTAGAATAGAACCCCTAATTATTTAAGTTTAGAAACTACAGAAAGCACACCATATTGCACGCTCTACTGCTCAAGTCTGACATTAACTTGTCTTTAGGTAATCTTATGGTAAATTACATCAGCAGACCTTATGAAGGACAAACATTTGGAGGCCTGCAGCACCTGTAAAGCCCAAAGCAGCAGAAAACCATGCCATCTCTAGTCTTATGCATTACAGACCACAATACTTAACACCCATACCATGGCTCAAGTCTAACATTAGCATGGCTTCAGGTAATCTTATGGTAGATGACATCAGTAGGTCTTGTGGAGGACAAGAGTTTAGAAGACTGCATCAACTGCAAGGGCCAAAAAGTCCAAAACAGTGCTAGCTTGGAAGTCAGTCAGGTATTCCCACTTGCTCTTTGGGGGGGATGCACACACACACACACACACACACACACACACACACACACACACACACACACACACACACACACACCAAGTGGGTTGAAGTGAGATTATAATCCTTACCTATCTAGTCTTACACACTACAGATCACAGAAAATAACACATGCACCATAGCTTAATTCTGCTTTATAAATAACTGCAGGTGATCCTAGAGAACATAAACAAGCCCTGTGTTGAATAGCTTGGGAGGCCTGCAGAGTCACATTGCTTCCTACTGACATCTGCAGCTAGTAGCCTAACAGTCCGAAATTTTTTTTGTTGTCTAGCTATGTGACAACAGTACCCATATTGTGCATATGTGTCTGTTTGCATTTGGATGGTTAAGCCTGTTGAAAAACTAAATTAGCCCTGTCAATGAGAGTGCACACAACATAAAACATTGCACAGCTTGTTCAGTTGTTGATATATGTGTGATGAAATCCAGCAGGCACAGAGGCTGCAGTGAATCTAGTTATTGGT
Source organism: Protopterus annectens (assembly GCF_019279795.1). NCBI lineage: Eukaryota > Metazoa > Chordata > Ceratodontiformes > Protopteridae > Protopterus > Protopterus annectens. The sequence goes on from NC_056733.1 coordinate 1,944,779,979, forward strand.
GCTGCCGTAGATACAAACATATGGCTTCACAATACATGTACGTATTCATATACTATGACATACGCTTTCAAGGTTTCCACATGCTGTCTTAGGTAAATGTGGTATGACTTACCACTTTCCAGATATTCGCAGTAAGTACACAGGTTTGACTCATAGTTATGTGTGTTTCACACTATATTGGGGTTTACTGTCAAATGTGGTATCTATTACACATGAAGTGAGGGAAGACTGCCAGAATTCTGAACTTCAGATGTTCTAATACGCCTCCATTTGCAGCACGTTATTCTATGCACTTCCACATTTTTGTAAGTGCATTATCTAATGTTGAGCCCTTCCTTTTGGTCTTTTGTCCAACATTATAAGTGTCATAGTGTAGCTTTAGTCTCCATGATCTGGGTATGTAGGGCAATACCAACATGCACACAGACATAAACTATATATATATCTATACATATCTCTATATATATCTATATCTATATCTATCTATCTCTCTCTCTCTCTCTATATATATATATATATATATATATATATATATATATACATATAGATATCTATATATAAACTTTTTAAAATGAATTGCACATGGAGCAACAGATTTGGACTCTGCTTAACTAAGTGTATGGGTATTTTTGGATTGTTTGTGCATTGCTAAGCAACACACAAATGGAAGGATCATTGCTTACATCAGAGGCTTACTGTTCCATAAGCTGACTGCAGCCAAAATCTAGCTGTATTGCAGGCTGAGATTATGCGTGTTACACAGTGTGACCTCTGACCCTGTTTCTGCACTGCTACATGTTGTAAAAATTGGCTAAGACTTTTTAAATATGAGGCGTAGTGCACAGATGTGTAATTAATAGGCGAAATATGTTAATACTAGTATAGCACACCAAGAGTCACATTGTGTAAAAAAATACTATTACTTCACATGCCAAATACCAGGATATCTTGGGATTAGAACCCTGAACAACATCATTCAAGCTATCTGGCTTAGTCTTTGAAGCTACATAAGCTACTTGACAGAAAAGAGATTATTCATCACATCATCACTTGCATAAATATGTACTTTGTTATTCTCAGTTAACTAACACATGAAATGTAAGTTCAAATTGTACATTACTGTCCTGATACTGTGCGGCATACTAACTGTGTGAAATGCTCAGACAGCATAGATGATTTAGTGTTATGGCAGTTACAAGAGGATATTGCTTTTTGAGGGGTTGGGGGGTGCAACAGCCCATGTTCTTCTTGGACACACACTAGTCTATCTTTTAACCTCACTTTCTAACATGCCCCTTGAATGATGTACCAGTAATCTGTTGTAGTAGTACTGCATGAATATTCCATGCATGAGGCCTACCAATTACAAATGGTGACATGTTAGTGGAATGGGTGTCTGTAGTCTCATCTAGATGTAATTTCTGTCCAAATAGCCCAGTATAGTTACCTGTATAATTTACCTGGTCCATAGTTAAAATGAGATATCATAATAATCCATTAGACTACTGTGTATGTTATGGACTTATCTTGCAAATGCAGCAGTTGACACAACTGTAGTTCACAACTGACTCTGTCTGATGCAAGCAGTACACAGCCAATAGATGGATAGGTACAGGATGTGTGATTTGCTGGCATCAATTTTAATACATGTATGTGAGTAAGAGTAAGGTGTTAGTCCCTAGGTCCCTAGGTTATCAGTGAATGTGATATGTGTTGTCTCTTAGCCAAAGCCAAGGGATACTGAACACACCTATGTCTGCCTACAGGGACATCAATAAGGGGCTCCTCCTCCGAGTCCTCTTGTGGCTGTGGTGACCTAGACACTGGTGGGGGGCTGTGAATCCCTTCCCTTTGCTGATCCTGCTGCAGGTGTTTCTGGTGGATCCGATTGTGTAAAATAGCACATACTGTGAATATTTGTGCACATATGACTAGAGTATACTGCAAGGCTCTACCAGATATAGCGAGGCACCGGTACCTTGATGTCAGAACACAATCTCTATGATGTTCCAACTTTGTGCATATGCCTCATTATAGGTTTCTTCCATGGGTGTGTGTGCATTTCTGATTAGTGTCATCATCCATGGTGCCAGAGTGTGGCCAGCATCCCCTGGTAAATGGCCCTGTGGGATGTTCCCTCTAGGAAACATCCAGTACAGCTGAGATGTGTGGCAGATATGGGAGTCTAATAATTGCCAGGGTTGCCAGCACACACATTTATGATAATCTCCAGGCATTGCACACAAATTGGCAGTGGATGGAGTGGTATCCCTCCATGTGGTTAGCATAGATTCCACCCTGCTCACCAAGTGGTGCCTTGATGTGTACATAAGAGCAATCTATGGCATCCAGTACTTCAGGGTAGTGTGCTACATGGTAGAAGTATTGCGTATTGCTGGCCCTCACCTCAGGGGCAAGGGGAAAATATATGTGCTCACTGGCATGTGGGAACATAGCATCCAGAAATTGGTGGAGTATCCTGGATGCAGATGCCTGTGACACCCGCATCATGTCCCCAGTTGGTCTTTGAAAAGTACTTGTAGTTAGTATCTTAAGGGTTACACATATATTAGTTTCCAATGGGATGGGTTCCCATCTGTTAGCTCTGGCTCTGAGTTGAGGGCGGGAGAGCTCACTGAACTCTTGTAATATGTTCCTGTCCACCCTATAGTGCTCTACGATCACCAGCTCATGTAGCTCCTGGTAGGTTACCCTGGGCCTTAACACTCTTCTCTTCCTTGGCCTAGGCCTATTGTCAGTAGCATGATCAGCACTGACTTCAGCATCTACTACATAAAGATGCAGAAGAATGGCAGTAGCCTCTAGCATTAGCTCAGTTAAAATTTCCAAGTCTCTACTCCAATGGTTCAAAGTATTGAAGGCAAATGGCATGGGTGGGAGGATGGCATAATGGTTAAGGTGTTTACCTGGCAAACACAAGGTGCAGGGTTTGATTTTCACATGGGGTAATTGGCTAGGCTTAAAATGGCCCACAAGAGGCAATTAGCCTAGTACTAACCTATGAATCAGAGTGTAGGGTGCATGCACTCTTTATACAGTTGTGTTGTATATCCACCATGTGGGATTGGCTAATTATAATGCAATTCACCTGCTTAAGATATAATTGACATCATTTAAAGGCCCTACTTTATATTGGCAGCCTGGAGCTATGCACAGCATCTTGCAGCATAGCTTATATAATCCTATATGATATTAATTGAATATATCCAGTTTTCTTTTATAGTAGGCTATGTCATAAGTGTCACTTAGGTGGTCTGGTAGCCCAAACATGCTAAGCTACACCCAAACTGTTTGCAGCAAGCAGCACACTGTGCAAACATGTGCACTGAACATGAAAAATCCAGAGGGAATGTAAACATCATGTAAGAGCCTACACGATGTGGATATGCGGACATGGTTGCTCCCTTTAGAGATTCAACAAATGAATGCCATTTATCCCTCATTTGCATAAATATTCATGTTGATCACCTGGAAACTACACGGTTCATAGCAGTGTAAGCTGGGTAACAACACAAATGCACCATTGTACAGACCCGACATGTCACTATTGTACATTTGTGTTAAGTACAATATAAGTGTTATTTTTATAATTTTTTATTTTTCTGTTAAGCATGTTTGCACATTGTGGCTTATTGTGCAAACGTGGAAATTAATCAATTAAAAAAAATATTAATTTCACATATTCTCTGCCTTTTTCAGACATCCACAATGTATGTTTTGCATATTTAATTCTATGATCTAATCTTTTTTAAGGGAGTTATGTCCATACTTGTGGATTTTTACATCCCCTTTTTTCTGTGTTGACTCCTGCATTTGGAAAATTTCTGCGTACATTACTAACACAGCCACGGTGTCTACACAGATGTCTTCTGGCTTGTTGGACCACTCCACCTGGCTAATTTGAATGAAATTCACCTGCTTAAGCCTAAGTTTGCATTGCATGGAAGACTCCCTATTTGCATATGCTTGCACAGTGCTAAGCAGGGTTTACTGAATCTAAAACTGTTCATGTTCATGTACGCATCACAGTGCGATGCATACATAAAAAAAAATTGTGTAAGCTTTATTGAATTCCCCCTACTGAGTATTATCCAGAGTGCTGATGGCCGGACTCAGGTACCATGCTTTTTGTGCTACAAAAGGCAGTCCATATAATATTTTTCACTTTTTTCCTTATGAAGGGAATCCTGTTTGTATGCTGCCAAGCAGAATGCAATTGAAAAAACATTTAAAAATAAATATAGGAAGATATTAAATCAAAATTGCATCTATCAAATGCTATATCTAGCAATGACCAGAGGAAGAAGTGCATTACAGTGACACATTCATCCTTCTCAGATCTTGACACATAAAAACTTTAATTTCTGGCACACATTATTAGGACTGTAGGCACTGCCAAAAATGGAAAAAGGGACTGAAAACTACTCACATGTTTTTAGCTATACTGAGAACAGTTGATTTTCAAACAGCAATACGATATAATATAATGTGTGTAAATATGCATTAAGATCCCCCCTTTAAAATGATCACTAAACTGGATATGAACCCTGCATCACCTGCCTTCATTCTATAAACTCACTGTATTTACACCTATCACCTCACCGAAAGTTAACTGAGTGGTGTATGTTCTTCATTAGGTACTGTCCAAAATGCTGACAATCTAGCACTGCTACTATACTCGTTTGCAGTACAGAAGCCTGCCCAAATTAAACTTTTCACTTTTTTCCTTAGAAAGTGAACCATCGTTAAATGGTTGGGAGCTCTGCAAGTCCAGAGTCAACAATGCACTAAGTTAACATGGCTCCTTCCTCTATAAAAAAGGCAGAGATGACAAGTAGTCCTGTGACCATATCTGGGGCAGATGGTTAACTATGGGAACTTTTCAATGCCCATCTGACAAGTTATTGCAGAAAAGTGTTATATCGCTTACTAGCAAGATCAGGAGGTTGACATTGGTAGCCTACAAAATATGTTAAGGTTGTGATATATATATATATATATATATATATATATATATATATATATATATATAGATATATATATATAGATATATAGATATATATATAAACCAACTGCCTAGGCCACAAATGGACAGCTGAGAAAAGTTTTAGCCATTTGTAATGGAAAAGTGTACATTGCTCTAGTTAATACTGCAATGTACTAATCAGTTTTGTACCTGTTGTCCTCTTTGCATAACTGGTACATTCACTTTTTATTTCCTTTACTATTTTTTGGGAGGTCTGCATTTACTTCTACGTACTAATATGGAGTTTTACATTTTAAAATATTTTGTTCATGACGGATTCATAGATTTATGCATACATGCTTGTTTTGTTAACAATCACTTGTGTCTTAATTGTGTATTATGTTTCTTTTTTTCAACTTGTATAGGAGTATGGTGCCCCAGTTATCTTCACACTGTAAAACACCATACAGTGCTGCAGAGAATAAAGTTATTATTCAGGCACTAAGCTGACATGGCTCCTTCCTCTTAGAAAGAGGCAGAGGTGACAAGTATTCCTGTGATCATATCTGTGGGGCAGATGCTTAACTATGTAAATGGTGTTGGAAGCCTTGTCCATACCTATCAGAAAATCTGACATAGGCCAATGTCATAATAAAGTATATAATATGTAGGCCATGTGAAATTGACGGGGAACATATTGCTTCAAGTGGGTTATGGGTGCTGCTAACAAACCACCAGTGACTGAAGCTTAGGAGTTACTGTCCATTGTCAGAGATCACTGACAGCTCACTGGAGGATTCACACAGACTGATGATTGTTCTGACATGGAAGACAACACCAGTGTGTGTGTACTGCAGAACTTTCAAGTATGCAATACAGTTCAATCATTCACATTCACTTATTTAGTGTTAGGCTCACCTTCATGTATTTCCCGCCAGCACCACCCTATGTCAGTAATGATGACTGTGTCCTGTCCTTTGCATATTTTTTACATTTACTTACAATGGGTAAAGGCTACAGTACAATTTGAACCCGACGATTTGACTATGACCGATTTGACCCCCGCTGATTTGACCCTGGACATTTTGACCGCTACAATAAAAAAAATAAATAAACTATAAAAATGCTCATGCTTCAATAAAGTGAGAATCAGAATGGCGAATATTACTGCAAAACACAACTACGAGAAAAGAAGTCTTGATGGATATCTGTACTGTTTTGCTAAATTCAATCATGATCAAAGTGTTACATTTTGTTGTAGTTTTAAATGAGTATCATATGACTGGACAGGTAGACTTCATACCTCAGTATCAACAAATGAGGTGAATAAAGTGTTGAATGAACATAGTCATGAAAGCGATATTGCAGAAAGTGAAGTTGCGAAGATCAAGACATCCCTAAAGTGGTGTGCTGATGAATCAAAGCCTTCTAACATTAGCAAGAGACTATGCTAATTGTACAAATTTAGAGTACCTATGTGAAGTTGCTCACAACTTTTTAATGGGCTGTTTATCTATATATATATATATATATATATATATATATATATATAGTTAAAACTTTTGCATATGTCCTACATAGAATATTGATGTTAATTTCTGTTGATTTTATTTTTCACATATTGAAAACTTTTGTATATATCCTACATAGGATAAATTAACTTATTTAATTAATTAAAATACCATAATGTTAATTTACTGATTATAATATTAACTTGTTCATTGATGTTATTGATTTCATTTTGGGGTCAAACAGTCAGAAGTCAAATAGGCAGGGTCAAATTGTTCTATTTTGATTTTGGTACGCAATTAATGTTGATTTTATTATTAAAGTATTTCCAATTGTATTGGGTTCAAATCGGTGGGGTCAAACTGTCCTGTTTACCTTGCAATTGTATACGTGTGTAGGAAAGTGAATTGCATGATGTACATTATTGTGCCAAGTCCTTAGCTAGATATTACAGACATCAGTCATTACTGACATTACTGTACACAAGACAGATGTCTCAACTTAGGGACATATAACTACTTGCCTATGGGATAAGCACTTATCTATTTTTTTCTAACAGGTTCCACACTTACCTTGAGCCTCAGCTAAGGGTGGAAGAGGTTGCGTATTTCCTGTACTGTTACCCTGCCTACGCAGTATTGCTCTAAAAATTTCTGTGTTGTGCAGTCCATACTAACTCAAAGAGGATATAAAAACCCTTCTTCTTGGCAGAGGTCTAGCAGCAACTGCACATTTAAATGAAGCATGTTGCACACACACAGATTTATAATGGCAGGAGCAACTGCTAACATGGTTTTTCCTTTCTTTTTCTAAGTTTAATTGTGGCTATAATCCAAACAGTTTTATATTTCAGGCAAATAACTAGACTACATTTACATGATTGCTTTACAGCTCCTGGAATAGGTTCATCAAGTTTGGTTAACTAGCATGCAATTTAGCTGCTTATGTTTTTATTAGCATATGCTGCCATTTACCTTTATCTTGTGACTCTTAACTTAGTGAAGGGCTGTTTATTGAATACAAAATAGTTTACTATTGTGTAAATGATGCCCTAGAAATGTGAATTATAGCTGCACTTATTTTAGCTGTTAATGAATCCTCCCCTATACCTTGCAAGTAGCACTGTGTTACTAAGTTTTCTCCCAAGGTAAGTGTATTGTGAGGATGTTATGTTCTTTTTGTTTATGAGGTTGTTGCCTGTTTAATATGAATAACTGATTACAATATCCTTCTCTACCATTTTCTTAGTTGTACTAATCACTGACACAGTTAATACTATGCACTGCATATCTAGATGATCTAGCTTAAATCTATTATAAAAGACTAACACCACTTTTTGTTTAAAACTTTTCAAATTAATACCTGCTCTTTGCCCTAACCTGCTTTATTTTAGTATTATTAATTTAAGAACTGTTTACTATATTGTTCTTATCTCAGTTGTTGTTGTTTTTGTTGTGTTTTTCATTTTTTCCCGGTTAGGGGTTGCCACAGCAGAACTTCGGCCCGCTAATGATTGGCAGTAGATTTTTACATGCTGAGTTGCCAGCCCTGACACACAACCTTCAACGAAGGTACGCCCATTCATGCATGTCTCCACACAGATGATGCTTTAGCTGAGAATCGAACAGGACAACGTCATACTGTGAGGCGACAACGCTACTGCAGCACCACCACCGCAGTGCACAACTTAAATGCATACTGGTAATTATGTTTTTTCTTTTTTTGCTCTGATATTCCTCTGACTTTTAGTCAGGCTTTCCCCTGTTTCACCTATGTGCCACTCCTACAGCTCATTTCTTTACTTGGAGTGAACATTGAACAGACCAGAAGCAATGCCACTATCGGTGTTGAGGACGTTTGTTTCTCTTTAAGGTCCTAATTCACTTGGTCATGAGCATCAGCACACAAGGAATTGCTGTGCTGTGGACATTTGTGATACACAGTCACACCTGCATACACCATAACAAATTAGCCCTGCTCTCTTGTACAATTGCCTTCTATATGATCTTTGTTCTTATCTTAAGATTCTGCCTCAGAAACAGTGCCCCAAGAGCACTTTTGTCTACTTCCTTGATAGATGAGACCGGGCTTATAACTCATCATTGAGCCCCTCCTAATGCCAGATATAGCAGGCAGCCAAGATACTAGTCAAACTCAAGTTGTCTGGATCATAGTCTAGATTTTATCCATCTACACCAACAGAGGTGGCTGATGTGTTGGGTCTCTTTGTTCAAAGGAGTCCTTCAGGTTATGAGGACCACCCAGTAAACAACTGCAGTAAATAATAACACTGAACCCAAGCTCTGGTGTAACTTTTTATATCATTATGTTTATATAATTTATGATAAGATCATTCTAATATGGTAAGTTCTGAGTGTATGTTTGTTATGTTTCTTTAATCACAGCCTTTGGTGACAGTTAGCATTTAATTTGGGATTGCTAAACAGCATGAGCTATTAAAATATCCAAATATATTATAAAGAGAAGAATTATTAAATAACAGTGTTGAAGCAAAGCAATTTATTCTCCTATTTTCACTAACCTTGGTTGAAAATGTACCTTAATACGCAGTAATTTTATTGAACATTTATTAAGACAGACAATCATACCAAGCTTCAATAAAATTATTCTTCTAGCATCAGGACAGATTCTAAATTATCATTATTGACCTGTATTAAACATTGAAAAATTATGAAAAATCATTTGTTGCTTAAAAGTAATCACCCAAGCTCTAAAGGTAATAACAGCATATCTGAGTCTCTGTGGTAGCTCTCAGAGCTCATAAATCCCTGCAAAATAACACCATACTGCATATTCTAAGAAGCTCAACAACTCCTACCCCATGTTGTTATATTATTAGAACCATTTGTTTATGCTTGTTTAATTTAATTTTGACAAAATAGCACAACAAAACAACCCATTTGCTGTTGTTTACAATCTATGTAACATAAGGCTTTATTAGCAAAGGATGTTTCATAGACAGCAGGTAGACTAGCTTAAGAGGTTTTTTTTTCTAAGAAACAAAAGAACAAGAACAGTGTGTGCCTTTGTGTAAAAAAATCAGTTTTGTTTGTGATTATAATGAGCTGCAACTCTATTTGAATTTCTGCTTCCTTTTTTCTTCACATAAAGCAGTGATTATTTAAATATTTGATATATTTGTCTTTATTATAAAATATTTTTTTCTAAATTTTACATGTGTAGGCAATTGAAAAACTGAGCTAGGAAGAGGAAGAAAACTCATAAAGCAAGTTTAGTTCACTACCAATATAATGTGTATTTTTATTAAAGTTCAGTAAATATCTAAATTTCTAATAAACTCGCATTACATTTATTGCTGTGTACTCTTTTTGGGGAGTTGGCGTTACTGTTTATCCATTTTTATAATGGTCGTTAACAAATCAGTTATGGCGGACAAAAAAAAGTGGGATTGGAGAAAGAATGGTGCAACATTGTCAGTGATAGAACCAAAGCATGCAAGTTAAAAATGTTGAACAGTCTTCATGATTAACACAGGAATACAAACTCAGTCATACAATTTACATGTAAATGCTCAGAGTCGTCTTACAGCTTTTCAGTGATGAAGGTAATAAAATAAAATAAAATGACTGCCTGAGGGATAAATTAAGTCATTGGTTGTAGGTGTATAATGGCTCTGAGAGAGACACATAGTGTGGATGGCAATAGTTGTGTAGCACATATCTGCCTACCGTTCAGGCAAAATGGTACTGCTAGAGAGAAATGTCTGGCAGCATTGCTATGAAACATTTTCTTTCTGCCATTAATAATATTGTCAGAGTTAATATGCCACTGATTTACTTGTAATGTCATATCAATCCACAGGCATAATGAACAGATTTACCAGTTCAACATTTTTATGCTCCTCCCCGTAGTCCCACCATAACTGCTGATGGGAATTTTAGCAATCTTTAGATGATTCACTGGCCTAGACTAAGATTTATGGTCTTATATTATTTGATGTTTCTGCCTGTTTTAAGTCTAATAAGTCTAAATGTCCTAGTACACTGTGCAAGAAGAAGCTTATAGTATACTTTATTGGGAATCTAGGAGATGGAGGAAGCTCATTTCTGATTTCTAGAAAAATTTATTTGTGAAGGCTCTTTAAGGAATTCTTTACATTATGGGTATATGCAGACCTGTATATTGATAAAATTACTTAGTATTATAATTTTTGACTTGAATGGTACTCTTATATCATTTTTATACATGAACAGAAATAAAAGCCCAGTCTATGCCCACAAATAAAAATCTGGTTAAAGAAATATTAGTCTAATTTTAAAATGTGCATTTCCATTCTTCTTAATTTGATCTAAAAACATAAATAGCTATAACATAGTAAATTAACTGAGATTTTGCTTCAGTACATTTTCTCCACAAAAGCATCAGTAATTGCATTTTCAGTTAATCTTTCCTTACAGCCTAAATATACCAGCTAGTGAGGCTGATGTGCATTGTTTGTGAGGTTTACCTCTTCCATGGGAATGGATTCCTTTCCTCTTCTTTGCTTTCATTTGTTTACCTTTATCTCATTTACATTTATTAGTACACAAAAAAATAAAGAAAACACTACCTCAGGGTATACAAAGTGAAACAATACAATACACTGCTACAATCTGTTGTACAAATTAATAAAGATTTAAATAGGAATAAAAACTCTTGAACATATCATTTGCATACACGTGCTCAGAATTCTATTATGGTTACTAAGCAGATTAAATTCCAAGCGTTTACTATTGCAACCAAATCATAAAATGTCAACAACCACATGTTTAGTAATCTTGCCAGGATATCCTAATGCATATATTGTTATCTGTCATGCATGCATGAATTTCAAAGTAAGTTCAATGAATACTAGTGAAGGTTATTTTTTGTGAATTTAATATGTTTATATAAAAAATGAAAATTACAATGCTTACAGGTATATCTGAGATTTTTATGAGATGCAATACTAAGGCATTATTTTAAAGCCTTTGTAAACATTGTAGAAGCATTGTGCCACTTCTTAACACTGTTTTTTATTTATTTATTTATTTATTTATTTGAGGACTGGCTTAACCTACTGTCATCTTTCTTCTAATAACATATCAAATCATTATTTGAACTTCCTGTACAAAAATCAACTGCATACACTGGCATTTAGGTGAAATACTTTTGATAACCACAAGCAGCTAATTTTTATGGCTATCTTTAATACAGATGGTAGTGCGTGCATTTTAATAACTGGATCTCTGCAATGATTTACTCAGTAAATGCCAGTCTTGTAGAGGAATGAAAACAATGTAGTTTAAATCCCAGATGTGAACTAGCATGAAAGAAAACTAGGAGAAATGGCTATAGCCATGTATTAATAACGAAAAGGAGCTTGCAATAAAAAAGCTTTCAATGAAAAAAATAATATGCTGTTTTGTTTGAAAAATTCCTTGCAGTTTGGGCTATGAAGAATGGTTCAGATATCAAAAGACAAACCTAAACTTGTGTCTCATGCAAAGTAAAAGAAAATCTAACTTAACAATGACAAATATAATATAAAAATGCAGATATCCATCAAAATATAAGGAGAACTTTACACATGCCTCAGGAAAAATGCTAATTTCGGACACTTCTTCCATGAGTACTGAACGCATCTTTGTATCAGTCCAGAACTTAATGAATAAAATGGCACACCTGTACGTACCTACATCAGTGCAACATCCAATGTCACCATTTTAATCTTCAAAGCTTTGCAGCCAAAGCAACCTCCTCTGCTATGTTGGTGACATTTTCAGCACATTTACAATGCTAAAGCTCTGTAACATACTGTCTAAATGAACTGTTCCTGCTAGGCATGATATTTATGTAGTAACCTGTAAGTTGATGTGAGCATCAATGTACTTGTGCATACACCTCTGTTTTTCTCTGGAAAAGGGGTTTTGCAAAAAAAAGGACTGCAGATAAATAGCATTATGGAGTTGAAAGGATAAACCTTTGACTCTGCCCCAGATGATCTTGGTTTGAAAACAGGCACTCATACTGCAGGGGTGGGGATGAGGGGTGGGAGGGAGTGACTGATGCTGTATCACCAGTCCTGGGAGGTGGGTAGTGGTTTGACTTTCTACATTGGTGATACCTGCTGCAGCACAGGTGTATAATCCACAGAAAGGAGATTGCTGCTTGGTTATAGGGCTTTGTATGCCAGGTAGGATGGGGCTACCTCCTGGTAGCAGTGACAGTGTAGTTTGCAAGCTCCTAGAGGGTAGGGATTAGGCGCTTATACAAAAAAATAATCTACTGACTAGTTATCTTTAAAATGATCCTAGTCATAAAAGAAATCCTTGATTAAAGTGCAGAATACTCTTAATGTTATTTTTAGCTCTAGGTGTGTACTCAGCTTGATCTCGAAGACTAACATTGTTATTTAACCTGTTAAAGACAAATAATTTTCTGAGGTGGTCCTTTTCAAAAGATACATTTTGTGGTTACCATTCTTTGAGCCCTGGATCACTGGATCACAAACTGTCTGAAATGCATTCAGTGAAACTCATTTCAGCAATTGCAACACATTCCTGCACTGCACAGGCAAACCAGGATTTGCTGTTCTGCAGGACCAAAGTTATTACTTTAAAGGAGGTTTCAGTAATTTTATTTGAGCCAGTGATATGCAGACTCATCTGGGGAACATAAATAAGGTAGAGATGCTGCACAGGCTGACTCAGATTATAAGACTGTACTTTAACAAGAGCCAACAACTGGTGGGCACCATGTATGCAGTGAAGAACACTTCCATTATGGTTTCAGAAATCTGGGCTGATGCAATGTAGAAATAAGTGAAGGAGCAATTGACATTATGGAAACTGGATAATTAAATAGGGATACTTTTCCTGAATCAATCAGTCCTAAATAAGCCTAATCGTTTTTTTTTTTTAATAATTGGGTCTTAAGTCAACTAGAAAGAGGCTAACAACAAGAAAATTAAGGCTATGACAGCAAACAAAAAAAAAAGCTTTATACAAAAGGAAGAGGATGGTGTCCTTGCAGAAAAAGGATGAATTTTCTAAAATTGTACAAACTATGAAGGAGCAGTTCTAAAATTAGAAAAGAAAATCAGATCTGGCCCATGTCTTTGAAGTTAGAAACAATAATACCACTTGATTTATATGCAAAAAAAAAAACCTAGAGCAAAATATTACACAAGCACTACTCATCCTATAGATATTGTGAGACAAGGACATGAAAAGAATGACTCTTTCTTCATATTTATAGAACATTTAAAATATGTCTTGCATAGCAGTAGACATACTATTACTGATCATTTAAGGTTCATAGATTAGTACTAAGCTAACTGCCCTTGTGAGCCATTTTAAGCCTAGCCAATTATCTCTTGTGAGACTAAAACCCTACACCTTGTGTTTGTAAGGCAAACACCTTAACCATTTGGCCACCCTCTCAACCCAAGGAACACCATCAAAGGGTGTATAGCAATATCGTACCACCTACCTGGTATAAAAATGCCTGAAAAAACTGTCACTATGAGTGTGTGAAAGCCACTGTTGTCTGACAGGCAGATGTTACTATATTTAAACCTCTGCCTATTAGACAAAGCTCTCTCTAGTCCCCAGTGTTGGCAGCATGTACCACATCAGATAGCAAAGAAAGCTGTCACAAACTTAACTGAAATGAATGTGTGTGTTAACACAGGAATATAAATATAATATGAAAAATCTGATTTATTCACTATGTCGGAAAGGAGATGCACATGTTACTGTCGACATAACACTGACCATAATAATATGCCTGCCTTCTATGACACGATTGCTGATTCCATCATGTAGGACACAGTCTGCCCCAGAACTGAACACCTATCTATCTGTGTAGATATGCTATAAAAGCCAGTATTAATGCATATACCACCAGGGCATCCACAGCACTATGGCCCCAAATAATCATTTCACTGAAATGCAATCACAACCTGTGATGATATATCATTGTCCAATGTATAAATGGATATAAATAACTAGACACAATGTTGTTTATGTAACATCAGTACATTCATATAATAGTGCCCCTTTCAGGAATTGAACAGCAATGATGGGACTCTACTAACTAATGACATTTAGATGAATCACAAGCACCACAGTGGAAGTCTTACAACTAGTATGATAGCCCACCTATGCTAAGCTATTACATGAGATGTATGTGTAGTAATCTCTGAGATGAAAAGGATGGTGGAGGCCTCTCACACTGTAAATGGGCACATTATAGCTGTGGTGCATGTCATTCATTTATTACAGTATAAGTCAATAATGCTAACAGTAAATGAATGTGGATGTTGAACACATGAGCATTTGACAGCAGACAATACATATTTGACATGATGAATGGACCGCAATAGAAATATCAGTACAATTTTTACATATACAGTTATCTGAAGGTATTATATCATGTTATTTCTGCAAGGGATATGTGTGCCTGTATTTGCTGTAGTACATCAACAACAGACACTTTTAGTAAGATGAATCAACATCTATATGTGTACAAAGCAAATGAGCTTGATAACAGTATTTGTGACATTTACAGTCACAGTAATGCTGACACAACATAGCTAAACACCACTGACTAAATTACAAGCACCACATGATCACATTGAGGTACAACTGAAACAATGCACGGTTAAATGGATGACATCACCACAGTTTATTAGTTGGTTGCTTATGCTAAAATGTGTCCAAAGAGCACAATAACACTGTACACCTACAACTCATATATATCTTTGCAGATTAGTACACACAGTATATGGGTGAAAGACACACTCATAGCTGACTCAAATATTCTACATATGTAGTAACACAGTGTACAAAGCACACCATCAAAGTCACACAACAGAGGAGAATGCACACTGTGAATGTGATATACTGCAGGTATGTTAGCAGTGTGTACTCATTGGGTTGACAAAATCTTATTTTCCTTAGTGATGCTAGAATTTGCTAGTGTCACAGAGTGCCACTGTAATTCATTCTTATAATTAGAAGGATATATTAAAGTCACCAACAGTATATGATAGTAATAACTGTCACACTATTGAAGTAGTGATGGAATTGAAACAACTACTTATCCATTTACAAAATTTATAAAGCACATTATCAGCAGCCTGTGCCACATGAGAATACTGATTACAATTGTGACACAACATCTATGTAGAGAAGCTATGAGGCGTTGGCTCCTTTAATTCTCAATCCACTGCAATAATTTATGTCGCATCTTGATTATTTTGCAAAGCATCTTATATAAGGCACATCAAACAAAGTTTTTTTAAGCTATTTTATGAGCATAATTATGTCACAAACACTGGCAATGTGAAGAATGCTATATTTAAACATTCATTTCATTTGTCATTTTGATTGTGAGAAAATATTGATGTGGAAAATTAACCAAATTCTTAGGAATATTATTGGCAGGCTCTTTTGAATGCAACAGTATTTTCTAGAATAAATGATCATACTATTTTTAAAGTTGATGCTGGTGCTGGCTACCCAAAATACGGCACAGCTCGAACAGAGAAGATTGCTTTAATAAAATATAATCCACACAGTTAAAAACGAATCATCTGGTTTCTACACATATACAAACAAATCATCTGGTTAAGTGCTTTCATCTGTAATCTACAGGGTTCTGAAGAAGTCTGTAGATTACAGATGAAAGCGCTTAACCAGATGATTCGTTTGTATATGTGTAGAAACCAGATGATTCTTTTTTAACTGTGTGGATTATATTTTATTAAAGAAATCCTCTCTGTTTGAACTGTGCTGTATTTTGGGTAGCCAGCACCAGCATCTACTTTTACATTTATTTTTAAAGTTGTTAGAAAAAAAGAGGTAGTATCTCATTAAATTTTAGTCATGTGATGTACTGATACTACGTAAATTGTTTTTGGTTGTCATGCCAATCTGAAGATGTCTAAGGTATGAAAGCACTACCTGTTGTTTTTTTGCTTTTCTTTTACAACAAATTTGTTACTATTTTATTTATTGTTTTTGTGAGTTTTGTAGCTGTAGTTTACTGTTATTGCATGCAGCTACTGGTGGTTAACACTTCATTTTTCAATATTTAATTATGGAGAACAATGGAAGAAATGTAATAAGCCACTGGAGTTCTATTTATTTGAGCGATTTTACCTTCCTGGGCAGAGACAGGGGGCTAGATTCCATAAAGCTCATGGAATTCACCGCATTACGCCAATCACAGCATTAAACTTGTGGATAACATCGTTGAATGTTACTATACAATAAGAAACTCAGAATACCTCAGAGCACAACTGAGTACCGCAGTTCCAATGTCCCACTATAGAAATGCACAAGTAATCTGAAAGTATAAGAAATAGTTGTTCAATAATGTTTCATATTACTAAACAAATGGAAAGATATCATAAATCAAGAATCCCAATTGTTAAGAAAGATAAAATCTGTAAAGTAACTTTAGAAACAACTATGATATGTTACTGGCTCTGCAGTACTATCCCCCTCAAAAAACAGGAGTACACACAGAAACATATTAGACAATCATGGATATGTCTATATGCCATCCTTTCACTTATAATGTGTGCTCCAAAGCTGCAAGGCTATTTGTAATACATACATACTTATATGACTCATTACATTAAAATCAGAGACAACTATGGATATCTACATAATACATGTATTATAAAAAATATTGACTTGAAATAATGGATTCTGATGGAATCTGTAAATTTCCTAATATAAAAATTAAAGGGGAAGGGCATTCATTGCCACTTTACCATAGCTGACAGTTGCTAATGCCAGGTTGAGGAGCTGTGTGGAAAATGCAAATAATGCTCACACCCAAGGAAAGTGGGAGATGTAAAAGAATATGTAGGACACGAGTTAAAAAACAAAAGGAATGCTGGAAAACAAAAATCTGAGGGAAAGTCAGAGGGGCATGGGCAATTTTTTTTTTTTTTTGGTGGGAATAGGCCCCAATTTATTTATTTATTTATTTATTTATTTATTTATTTATTTTTAGAATGAAAGGAAAGGTAAACATAGGGAGAGAGGAAGTGAAGGTAAGCATGGCAAGTATACTCATAGAACAAATAGCACTACACAAGACAGGCAATGATTGGAAAAAAAACAGTTTGGGCAGGTTAGTTATACAAACAGCACAGTGCACAACACGGGCAATTGGAAGTTGTCAAACAGGGTGAGGATGCATACCAGTCATGGTGAAATGCAGCAAAAAAATCTACCTATGCACTATGATGTTAGCACATGTTGTGTAATGTGCGACAGTCATACTTGGATGTATATGACCAATGGTACATGTGTGTTCCATAGTAATAAAGTTGGATCACAGTACACATTGGATAAATATACATATATCCAATTAGTCCATCAGCAGTGCAGGTGTTAGTCAAGCCACATCACAGATGAACAAATGCAGGACGAGCAATGGTGCACATATCCAGAAGATAGAAACAGATCTATGGCCATGTATGTGACAGTCAAACAACCAAGGACAGTACCAAACAGAAGTGCTGCAGAAGATCAGCCAAGGCTGCAACATGCACAGGTAGGTTTATAACCAAATGTGTATATGTTACACACATATACCATGTCAAAGGCAACACACAGGTGTACATGTGTATGTACGTGTGTCAGTGGCATAAATGGAATGTGTATGAAATCAAGGTCAATATGCATACATGCACCGATGACATGTAATAATATGTTAAAAAATCTAACACAGCAGAATATTGACTATAGCAGGTCGTGCACCTGGATATGAAAAAATACACTGGGTAACACAAAAGTAGATTGAGGACAAGGATGTATTGGAAGCATAAGCCAGCAGCTTGTGTGCGCATATCCCACATTGTAAAATGCCCACACATTTGGCACATGTTCACTGTCTCAAATTAATAACTGGAAATGGACAGTAGATTTGACAAAGACAAACATACCTTAAATATTAGGGACATATTAAAGCAGTAGGAAAGTGGACAACCTGTGACCACATCCATGGTAAAACAGGACACAGTGAGGTGACACAATGCAAATGCATATGTAAAGCACACAGGGTGCTGTGGAAGTCACACAGACATCCAGTTAAAGAAATGGAAAATGTATGTGAAATGGACAGATGGACTGTTTATGTCCACAAAAGACATGTATAAAACACATACACAGTATTGTGCAATCATGTCACATCAACATGCTCAGGTAAGTAAGTTAAAAATTTCATTCACATTCACACATGCTGTCTTACAAATGTCAAATAAAGAAATGCATGTGTATGTCAACCACACTGCTCATTATGGAGCAGAGGGCACCTCTCTGAGCATCGTTACAGCACATTTGCACTACTTCACTGAGTGCTCACTTGTTAAAGCTACATATATGTTCCAGTATGTATCTGACTCTGTGCACAAATATGTGCAATCATTATGCATACAACTATTTATGGAAGGTGTACATCAATGTCACTACATCGTGGGTGTGAAAATGTTACATATAACAAACATGTAATGTACTGTGAAAGACTCTGTAATCTGTAACATTGTTCATAGGTTCATAGGTTTATAGGTTGGTACTAGGCTATTGGCCCTAAGGCCTATGTAAGCCTAGCCATAACAATTCCCTGGAAAATTCTTCCCACAATATTTACTTTTCTGGGCCCCTGTGCATAGATTAATGTTAACATGCTCTTTGATGCAGTCAGATAAGGAGGACTGCGCACACACAGGATATACCTGCATCTGATCCAACATGGCATCAGTATTGCCAAACCATGACACAACACCACATCATAATAGTGAGACATACACTGAAGAAGGCATTGGTTGCCGAAACCGGTCTGTCTTATAAAGGGTTATTATTTAGCCATTTATATGCATTGGATCTAATTATTTTCTTTTTTCTACTTCTGGATCGCACATTGCTGGCCTTTTGTTGTTTACATCATGAAACCTGTCATCCAAAACCAATTCGAATGAGATGTCTATATGTTGCACATACCTGATATGGCAAAACAGACATCCAAGGCATATGACACTGTTGCTGTTATACTATGGACAACGTATGTTGTCTGTCAGTCGTACCAGTAAGACAAATGTTTACAGGCTGCCTGTTACAGCACCATCAATAAATTAACTGTCATAATGCATGGACAGTTAAATGTGTGTGGATAGTGTAATGTGTTAATCTGTGTCATGCACACATTAAAACCCCAGTAAATGTCACATGATAATAACGCATAAACACGACATATACGTAGTATGCTTGCACAAAAGTGCATATACAGTCTAATCAATTAAATGTCAATCACCATGTTGGTAGCAGAGCACAAGTGTAGCACACAGACAATACCTACCAACTGTAGGGACCAGGGTGATGTGGATCAGACTCTTGAATGATCTCACAAGCTCTCATCCTGAAAAAACTCCCATAGTCTATGCCATTGCATCGAAGAAGGCCCCGATCATGTCCCTCATATATGTTTGGGAACACATTGATAATGACCTTCCTCATCTCCTCATTAATTCATCTCTGTCATGGCCATGGGGATGTCTCTTCTGGGGAGCAGGTAGGATGACTCAGTCAGGGACAGATCCAGGCTCTTTGTCATCACCGTTGACTGTCATCATCGCTCACTTCTTCGGATGATTTGGATAGCAGCCTTGCATGTGCACATCATCATCTTCAGACTGATGAATGTCCTCAGGTACCATGTTCTGTAAAGATTAATTGCAAAACACAATAGAAAAGAATACAATGTCTATCATGCAGAACAATCCCATGAAAATAAGAGCACAACACAATATTATGACGACAATTTACACAGAGACTGAGACACTGCCATTATGGACAGTTACCCCATGGCCCAGTACATTGTATTCCTAAAAAGGACAACATTATTCTTTGCTGGTTGATTCTATATGTTAGACCCTACACACACACACACACACACACACACACACACACACACACACACACACACACACACTCACACACACACACACACACACACACACACACACACACACACACACACACACACACACAAGCACATCATTCGCATTATAAAAATATATGATTGGGAACAGACATATTCTATTGTCTGCATTTAATAATTATATATGAGTGGACACAACATGCCACTGTATAAATGATGAGAAAATTATTGGAGACTATTCTGGACAATAGACACAAGATATGCCAACCTTCTGAGACAGGCGTCATGATACCTGGCTGATCACACATCAATATGATGAGTACAACATTAAAAACAACGTGATATGTTCAATCAAAACAACTGTTCACATTTCAGAATATAATATATCTGTTAATAGTATTGCATGTGCACAACTGTATGCTTTCTCTTCTAAAACAATCAGGAATCAGAAGGCTCACTAATCAAATATTTTAAACATGGTTGCTGATCATGACCTGCTGCTATCAAATGTGTATCTTCTCAAATGTCAGCCAACCTAGGCTATATTTTTTTTAAATGTTTGGAGGTAGACACAATACCAATGTTGACCTGCTGCTATCAAATGGGTGTATCTACAAACACACAGAGATGGTGTGTGAGGCAGGTGCAATATCAAAGTTGAACTAAGAGCCATGCCACACAGTCTGCAAATAGCTGTGCTAACACTGTCACCACATACCCCCATTCACTCTGTGAAGAAGCGGGCTATGCATAACAGATCAGACATTAGAAACCACAACCAAACATAAGAGCCAGACATACAAGTGTGCCAAACAATATATCATAAACAATAATCACAGCACTTATACTTGTATGCAAACCATTCACCTCACAACCTGTGTGTCAGATGCATACAAACAACTGCTATTTATGTTGTGCATGTATTTATACAAAATGTGTGCTGATGAAATGAATCAAAGATACAAAATTCATCAACACTATAAGTTTTACATACAGTTGTAATGACAGCTACCATTTGCTGATTTCACTTACCTTACTGATGCATAACAGGAATTCCTGCATTCTAATCAATAAGCATGTATTTTTGAAAATTACAGGACCTGAAAACAGTGGAATATGCATCTCATTTCATAATACATGTTAAATATTCAACATACCTCTCTACCTCCACTGATCATCAAGGATGTGCATCCGTTCGATGCAAATCACACTGTTCTGAGTGGAATCCTTGTCATGTGAAACAAAGAAAAAATTACAAATTATTAATTAAATAGCATGGATAAACATTTCACAACACACTTTGTAGACTGTTCTTTTGGAGACTTTTAGTTTAGCACAGTACTCACTTGATACTGTAACATTCAGGTTTTAACATCTTTGAGCACAGATTGAAGGATATATGATTCAAACCTGCAGACAAGGCCTACATCCAAACCTTAACTTTAAGACCAAGCTATCTACCTAACACATCTCAACTGTCAAAGCATGTTTTCCAGGCATTGAAAAAGTTAATGTTATGACATCATCCTGATATGGGATGGTCTACTAAGAATGATCTTAGCTTAGGACTGCAAACTACGAAAATGTGCTGTTCATGTAGCTAAACTGTTTTTAAAATGCATTCATGTCAGCACTGTGTTCACAAAAATTAACAGTAATTCATATACTCTATTCCTCAGACAGTCTGAAAGTGGCATGTATCATTCGGCTTCTGTGACCATAACTATACATGTTGCTGTACATTATGGACACAGAAAGGTATGTGTGAAGACCATTATTCCTTGTGAAATTGCACATCACTAGTTAAATACATATATCTTCCCTGACCTTTATTACAACTATTAATGTGTCCATCACAGTCCCTCAAAACATAGACATTAACTCTGTCCTATAGCAAAACAGTCTCTCATAGCATTTTAAAAAGTATAGAATATTAACCTAAAAATTGCAAGATTTATCAAAATGTACTGTTCCTGTTGTTAAATGGTTGATGTTAATGGAATGTTATGGATTATGGAAATATAAGTAGGAATTTGATAAATAACAAAGTTATCTGCAACAATGCTTAAATATACGTTAATATGAATAAGAGTAAAATGCTTTAGTAAAAGATGATTTGGGTATATAAAAGTAGGTATAACAATTTAAATATATGTGCCCCCTTTCAGGACTTGAACACACAGCACAATAAAAGTAGACATGCTAACCTGCATCCTTACAAGCTGAGTTAACACTCAGCACTTGCTTCTTATAAACAAAGAGGTAATGCACTTCAAACACTAAACTAAATCAGTGAGTGGTTACTATGCTAAACATAAACCTTAATAAAAACTATTGTAATATGGATTTAAAACAATGACATGGGTGAAGTTAACCAAGGTAACAATTTTCCCTAAATTATTTGAAACTCAAAACATGCCAAAATGTACCCATGATGGCTATTGCTTTACAGGCTGAGGTAACTTTCAACTAGTCTGTCACTGCAGACAACAGGTATTGCAGGTGTTTCTAAGAAATCCTGCGAAGAATGGCAGAATACGGGAAATGCATACAATTTTAACACCACTCATACTGAAGACCAGGGGCGGCTCGTGCTATAGGACTGCGGGAATGCAGCCCTCCCACTTGTAAAATGGGTCCCCACCTGTAAGTCCCCCCACCGTAGAACATATAAAAATAAAAAATATCTCCCACTGTAGAACATATAAAAATAAAAAAATAGCTCCTGGACTCCGCTCATGTGTGCTTAGTTCCTGACTGCTGTGTTAAGAAGACCAGAACTCCAAGCACACATGCTCAGGCATTCCTGACCTCCAGACTGCTTAGTCCAGATAGGTAAGGCAGGAAACTCTGCCCTTCCAACCCAGAGATCTGTGCAGTGTTGACTGCACAAACCAGAAGGTCACCAGACTGCATCGTCCACAGGCTGGACCAATAGCAGGAGGCTCCAACCTCCTCACATCTCGCAGGAGACCACAGGAGGATTGATCAGAATTACAGACATTTCTGGAAACAGTATGGAGGACTGATCAGGCAGGCACAGGATCCAGGCATGGAAACAGTATGGAGGACTGATCGGGCAGGCACAGGATCACAGAGAGCACTGGAAACAGGTGATCCCTGCAGAGGAGTGCATTGCAGGCCATTCTGGAGACAAGTAGGTGGTGATCACTGTGTGTGGGTGTGTGTGTAATGCCCCAGTTGCTTCATGGTGGTGGGTAGAGAATAAGGCTTGAATCCTGTACCTTGGGCCCAAGTGACAAGAGCCTGAACTCCCTACCCACCACCATTTCTAAAACATTTGCAGATTTTTGCCATATATCTGTTCTGTTACTCATAAAATCTGTGTTTTTTCTGCATTTTTGTTGCTTAAAACAGACAGTGGTGCAGTGGCAGCAGTGTTGCCTGACAGCTATGGTGTGTCTGGTTTGATT
This sequence comes from Protopterus annectens, assembly GCF_019279795.1. Classification (NCBI taxonomy): domain Eukaryota; kingdom Metazoa; phylum Chordata; order Ceratodontiformes; family Protopteridae; genus Protopterus; species Protopterus annectens. The sequence goes on from NC_056733.1 coordinate 1,944,803,871, forward strand.
CTTGGCTGGTATGCCTTCTGTGTGCAGTCTGCAAGTTGTTTGAGTGGGTTTGCTCTGGTGTCCTCATTGGATATTTGTTCCTATTTTTTGGGCTGTATTCCCCCATTATTGGCTTTGTCCAGGTTTTTTGTGCCAAGGTTGAGAGCTATGGTGATAACTGAACTCATTGAATATGTCTGGGGGCTGTATTCCCCCATTATTGGCTTTGTTCAGGTATATTGTGCTAAGATGTTGACAGCTATGGTGAGAACTGAATTCACTAAATGTTAGCCATTTAAGTTTCAGTCTTCCTTTCTTTTATAAAAAAACAGATGATTTGGCATAGTGCTATGTTACTTTGGCTGCTTTGCACAAAGACCTGGGTTCAATACCTGGTAGTGAAATGTATGGTGGTAACACAGCATTTTATTCTAGCAACTTTCCAACATTATACAAGCAATGTTTAAAATGTGTCCCTGGTTTTTGGGCTTTTACCCGCCCCCCCCAAATAAATTTTGACTTTGTCCAGATTTCTTGTGCTGCAAAGTTCAGAGATACAGCTGAGTGTCGAGTAGATTTTACAAGGAGCTGAGAGCTGCAGGGAAACAAAAGCTTAGTGCTGCTTATGCCAAGTCAGCTTGTATTGTAAATAGCACAACAGGTAAAATGCTTGCTTTGATGTAGAAGGCTGTCGGTTCTACGCCCACAGTAGGTAAATCCATTGCTGATACTGTACTCTGTTGTAAAGGGGATGGATGCTGTAGTCTTCTTTGGCGAAGATACCTAGTAGCTATGAAGATGTTATCAGTTTGCCATCCATTCCTTATTGCAATATTACTAGTATTATAATTTTTTTAATGCAATATAAGCAATTTATTCCTCAAGGGCAACAAGCATTTTATTTGTAGATGAAACAATGACATATAAAGTTGTTTGCTAGCAGTAACCTCTTCATTAGTTAACAGATATCTTTAATGTTGAATTATTTAGATGACTTTTACTTCTTCAGAGATCGTCCATATTTACTGATACTGGTGGACTGCTGAAGTTTGAGTAGACCTTTATGATGGAAATGTTCTGAACTGGACAGTTTTGTCATTATTGGTGCATGCATTTTGTTTCATTGTTTACTGGAAAAATGTTCAAAACAATAAATTTAAAATGCCCTCTAACAACTGTACTGTATTGTACAAGGAATATAATTTAATACAGTCAGGAAGGCGTATCTAAGAGCATGTGTATGTTTCGTGTTCTAGGGACCTATGATTTGAAAACAGCCCAAAATAAATCTTTATCTGCCACTGGCAAAATGTATTTTCTTTGAATGTGGGTTTCAATGCTGTTTCAATGAATGCGAGTTTCAAGGGCAGAGACGTTTTAATGCTAAATCTATTTTCATTGTGAGACTGCATTGCTTTGTTTAGCAGACAGCTATTAGGGTTTATGCTGTAAAATATAAAATAAAACTTACAAATGAAATCCTTATTATCGCAGAAGTAAAACAGTATGCACATTACAGTGTTTATGGCAAATGGGGTGAAATAAACAAGGAATGGGACATTGGAATGGCTGCAGAGTGGACGCTCCATTCGATCATGATTTTGTGAGGGGGGAAGGGCAGCAAACTCAGACAGCCCCGGCTGAACTATATCTCTCAACTGTCCAGAATTTTTCAGAATGAATAGATTTTTGCTTCTTATTTTTTGTTTGTTCCTCATAAAATGTGTGGTTTTCTGCCAAATCATTTAGGAATGAAGTCACTAAATAATGACAGACATTGAGTTTCAGACATCATAACCTTCAGACAAATGCATGCTAAAGCAAGACCTGTTATTCAATCAACTGTCTTAAGTTTATAAAAGAGCAATTTTTAGTACTGTTTGCATGTTCCCCCAATATATTTGGCCTTGTCCAGATTTCCTGCAATAAGAGGTTGAGAGGTACGTGTAAATAAATCGTTTTATAGAATTAGGAATATCCAAACCTCTCAACTGTCCCTAACTTTGGCTCAAAATGTAGCTTTCCCCCTAATAATTCCTCTGCAAAATGGCAATTTTGGAAGAAAACGTGGAGGGTTTACAATTATAAATAACTGTAATGATCAGAGTTATATGTTACTTTTATTTCAGAAATGCATGTAGATGATCTTATTTTGTTAGCTGCTCAAGTTAACAGAACTAATTTTAAAAAGGTGTCCCTTCTTTGACAGGTTCCCAGCTGTATTGTGTGGCAATTTTATATTTTTGCATAACTTTTTTGGTCTGTTTTTCATAAAATTGTGGTTTTCTGTCAAATTAGTAGCAAATCATTAAAGACTGAAGTTAGAAAATAATGGCAGACATTTGAGTTTCAGATTTCATACCTTCAAAAGGTCATACTAATGCAAGACCTACTACTATTCTATTATCTTTCTAAGTTTATAAGAGCAATACTTACGCATTGTCTTTATTTTTGGGCCCGTGTCCCACTTCTATGTATGGCTTTGACCAGATTTCTTGCTTGAGGTTGAGAGGTATGAGTGTCAGAGCCATCATCATCAGTCAGAGACATTTCAAACTGTGACCTACTTGCTGCACCCCACTCCCCATTGTAATGACTCTGGATGTGTCCAAGCAAGGCAAGGAGCAGTTATGCAGTGTAAGTATGCAGAGTATTCCCCCATCCAAGGTAGACCACAAGTACGACTGTGGCTTTTCATCTGTCCTTGATTTTGCATGTTTTTATACTGTTGATTTATGCTTATTATTCAGAAAAATGCATGCTGTTACACGGCCCTGTTGCTCTGTATTGAAGTAGCAATGCTTTATTGACCATCAGGTAAGCTTGTCGGAGATTGTAAGATGCATGTAAGCTTTAATAAGCATACTGTTAAAGAATTACCAACATTGAAAGCCTTTTCATTGTTGCCATGCAGAGAATATTTACATAACTATATAATGTATAAGCCTTAGGTATTGAAATGCATATGACAGTATTTGAAATAAAGGACAGGATTACAGTATTTTCGGAAGCTCGTTACATTTGTTGGAGACTTGCAGTTATCTTTGCAGGCTTTACCCGTAAACTAAACAGAATGCCAATCTATCATGTGTGGTCCATAACTTGTGCAGTAATCCTTTAAGCAATTCATCTTGAGCTTGTTTCTTGTCTGCTGTTTATTTTTTACTTTGATTAAGTGTTCCCCATGAAACAAGTAGCTAGTTGTTGTCAGGCAGCAGGTCTTTTTTGGATAAGAAACATTTTTACAAGTGGGGGTATCACAGAGATTGCAACTTTCAGCATGTTACTTGGTACTTTTATAAAGCTGAAAATAAATTATAATTAGAACTGCAATGCAAGGAGAAGTGGTTTGAGCTGAGTGCCGCTTGTTTTATTTTATACTTGATTTTGACTGGCATTCCAGTAATGTATTTAAAAAGCAATTTATTTTTTCATGCCTCCCAACCTTTGTGTTTCCATCTAGATATTAAGTAAGTTGTCATGTAGCCAATGCATTGAAATAATTTTTTCTTTTACACTTCATTTTGTCTTGATTGGACTCTCGTAATGATGGTTTGGCACCCAGGGCAGCGTATTTAGTTAAAGTTCCAATTGTGGTTTTGAGAATATTACCAACCCTTTCCAGTTGGTCACACCCCTTCCCATTGTCCCCACCCATTCTTCTGTCTTCTGCAGCCCCCCTTTAATTTGAAGTCACCAGCCGCCACTGCTGAAGACATGACTGTAACAAAATATGTTTAAACAATGGTGCAGCATTATTTTTTACATGAAATAAGCCGGTATGTATACTTGTATAGGAAGAATGATCTTAGTAGGTTATATATGTGTCTGTTTTCCATGTTGTAATGGTTCAATAGGTGATACAGTGGAACTATAACACAAAACTATGAAATGCACAGTCATCTGTGGCCTAGGCATTATAGGCATCAGTGATGTACGAGGACAGTGGCTATGTGAAATTATGTAGTTACATGTGGTAAAACATATGACATCTACAAAGGACATAGTTATGGTTATTATCCAATTATTAAATAAAGTAACAACATGGCTAATTGACCCATAGAGAGTAAGGACAAATTCCACTGAATTATCCTCATAACCTAATTCTCACAGCAGCCAAAACATGGTTATAAAAATGTATATGATATATGATATAGATATATATATATATATATATATATATAGATCCCATTTGAACCAGAAAATGTACGTTTCATCGAAACATAAATTCATAACTTCATTTACGTGAAAGTTTTGTTGAAAATGCACTTTCATGTAAAAACAGAAATAAAAATAAAAAAAAAACAGAAAAGAAATACAAACATGCAGTTTGCATGTAACGTTAGTTGTACATCAACGTTTACTGTTGATGTACAACTAAGCAAACTATTGCTGAGATCGTGGTACAGTGGGGATAAGAGAATATTCCCTTTTCCCCACTGTAGTGAGATCTCAGAGTGAGAATATTAAAGTAGGGAAGGTGTGGGGTGCACACCTCCCACATGAGGGGGCCTGCATAATTGTGTTTAGTGTGGGGTTTTTTTTGTTTGTTTTTACGCTAAAGTGCATTTTCGAAAAAATGCACTTTCGTGTAAGTGAGTTTTTGAATGTACATTTCATTAAAAAGTAAATTTGCTGGATCAAAGTAGAAAAGTATATATATATATATATATATATATATATATATATATATATTTATATACATATATATATATATATATATATATACATATATTATATAGATACATATATATATATATATATATACATATATATATATATATATATATATATATATATACACACACATCAAATAAGTATCTGTAAAATCAGTAGGAATACTAGGGAACTTGTAGAATATTGGTTTTTCTGTAGGGATCTACAGGCTTTCTCCATACCTTGTTGACCCTCCTTCAAAGCTTGGCTGTGCTTGGCTGTATCCCTCCAATGGAGGTCATACTAGTAGTGATGAACCTGCACTCCAGTGCAGCAGATCCCTGTCATCGATTGGTGCTCCCTTGTGATCCAGTTCCACATGTCCTTCTGCTCCACTCTAGTGTATATGATCAGCATCTGTGTTGTCTCCTTATCGGTCCAGTTGGGTGCCCAGAAATATTGTAGCCTCCTCAAAGTTGCCATTATGATTTTCAATTAGAAGATATTTGAAAAACAGAAAAAGACAGAAATGCTCCCTGAGATACCACTCAGTTCACAGTTAGCAATGGTCTAATCAGTAAGTGCATCAAAATCAACATTTGATAGTAGAGCTGCTGTTGTGTTCTAAGTTTATTAGAAGATAACAGACACATGCCACGCATGATACCATTTATCAATACCTATTGGGTGTTTACATGATACACTGGGGTCTTTCAGTGCATAATGGCAATTTATGCAGATGTGCACAAATGGGATTCAAAGAACCTGAATTTTAATTAACCTATTTAATTATGTATAGCACAAATGGTACTTAAATATGTGGGCACACAAGATGGACTTTGATTCTGTGAATCTGAGTGAAAGGTGCACTGGGAACTAATAGAATTTCTGTTGTGGTAATTAGTACATCTGTTAAAGTTAATCATTTCAAAAAGTAAATGTTTAAAGTCATACATAATCAAAATGTTAATTTTAATAGGCATTGTTAAAAGTTCCTGGAGTCATGTCTTCTGGAAATGTATGCATGCATGTGCTGTTCTTCTAAATATTTTTGTTATATCCCATATGAGTTGTATAGTCAGATTTCCACTGCAAATGCTGTGAATAGGGAAGCATTTACGGATTTTCCACAAATCATACTGGTAATTCCTTGGACTCTGTAGTCTAACTACAGAAACCTATGGATTGCTACACTACCTGTATCCAGTATGTGATGTTGATATTAGGGATATTTCTTAAATCATGTTTCCTAAAACAGTGTTATAACATGTGCTGTTGCTGTTATGGATATTTCTTCAGTGATGCTTCTTAACAAAGATGTTATCACAACTGTCTCAGTTTACTATGGATCTCAACTTCCTATGGTTCCTAGGGTATTCCAATGCTTTTTTTAAGTTGTTTAATTGTTAAGTGATGTAGAATCTTAATGTGAAATGCAAGCAGATTGTGTTGGCATGTTGCTGTGCCCTTGGAACTCCCTTCAACATATATGAATTGTTATTTGCTCTAATTCCATTCATGAGTTATGTTGGTTTTTACAGATGTTGTTTGAAGACATTGTTGATACTTTTCACATCATGTTAGTATTTCTCACAGATAGTGTTATACAGATGTTTGAATTGCACAGGACTGCATGGTGTTTATTTTGACATATGTTGTTCACAGAATCAATTGCATAAATGTGCTCGTCCATGTTTCTTATAATGTGTTCCAGTTCAATAGCCATTCTAGGGGTAAAAAATTTTCTCCCTAGAAAAATTACATCATAATTGATGCTCTCTGCCAACATGGAAAGGGAGTCCTAGGCCATTCAGGGGCTACTGCTTGGAAAAAATAAATCTGGACGGACCTCAACAACATAATCAATACAGTTGGAGTCCACAACTGATCCCTTGAGACCTGTAGATGTTGCTGCTCAGACACGATTCTCCATGCAGCCAACAGAGTGGCACATTATGAGAGGTCAAGGGATGTCGCCAGTGGTGGACCACCACTGGCCCTCAGATGACATCACAATTTTTTTGGCATCACTGCATACAGCAAGAGGGAAGCAATGAATCCCTGGTGGTCGGATTGCAGCTGGCATTCCAGGACGGATATATATGTAGCCATGTGTAGTACAGGGATGCGTATTTTGGCACTCACTGCATTTTACTTCAGCATGCATATTCATGTATTCATGTGTTTGATTTACAGCAGCAGAACTGAGCCATGAATACACTTCCACAAAGAGCGAGGATGGTAGACATATGTATAATCATATGTATTGGTGCATTTGAATTACAGACAGAGCAGTGCAAACTATAGTTGTAATGTGTATTTCATTAATATTCACAGATCTATCTACTTTGGGCCTACAGCAGGAAGCAGCAAGTGTCTCCATACTACTGCTCTGCAGACTACCTTGTTAGTGCCCACACCTTATTTAATGGCACTGCTGTTTACTGTTATATTGTTTTTTCCCAAACATTGAACACTACAAATACATCCAGTGGAGGGGGAAGCCATGCATTATCAAGCACAAAAAGACTAGGTGTGTTACAGTGACACTGTCAGAGCTTTCAACAATGTTTAGCACACATGATCACTTACATCTTTATCAATATTTGTCAATATGCCCCTTCTAGTTATACAGTTGCAACGTCCATTATGTGAGTATTTGCAGCTCATATGACTGTGTTGTATATGTGATGGTGTCAGTATTCATTTTGCTAAATAAATGACTGTGCTGTCTATCTCTTAACTTTACCACTGCAGGATCCACAGTACAAGCCACAACCACTACACAGCAGGAGTACTCAAGTGCACATACAAGTGGTATGTGTATGTCACACAGTCTATAAGTTTTACCAGTGTTCACCTGGTAAATGTTGTGAATGATGTGATCTGTAATAACTTTTTTTTCCCTACACTAGTTGAAGATCAGTACAGTGGAACAACAATAACATCGCATGGGTGTTTGCCAGGTATGTTGTTATGTTTTTATGCCTTATGTATGTCATGTATGTTGGCCATGTTAATAGATTATATAGTTATATGTTCCATGAAACAGGCATACAGTAGACTGCAAGTTAAGTCAGTGGTGTTTTTAACATTGCAGTGAAATATATATACCAATTGTCTTTTATATTCATCATGTGCTGTTGACTTATTGTCCTGAACTGTGTCTTTGTATCTTGTAGCATATCGACTGTCTTTATCATTCAGCACCCCATCCAGCACTCAATATATTGTTCATGATGTGTCTCAGCATGATAGTATGACCGCTGGCACAGAGGACATTGAGTTGTTTGGAGAGTCCATTGTAAGGGTGACACTGATGCTGCACCAGATGTATCCTCAGATGTAGAGGTTTACTTGTTGACACATTCAGAGGATGATGACACAGCGGATGTTCAGCAGGGTGAGGCTCTTGATCAACATGAGCTAAACCTCCCCACAACAATAAATAGAACATGCTGGAGGGATAGATTCCTGTCACAGAGACTCCCCATGCTTTGGAACAAAATTACTAACTACATTAGGCAGAGCCCCTCACTAACACTCTTCAAGAGAAGCCTTGACGAGTGAATGGGTAACAGAAAATACACCCCTGGGATCACTTTATTGGCTCTGCTTGACAGAGGCTCAGTTAATTAATCAATGGGGTGGTGAAAGCTGACACACTCTGGCTAGGCTTATAAATGCCCTCGGGCAGATAGCCTAGTACCTACCTATGAACCTATGAACACATCACAGTTGTGAGCACTGCTGATGGTGGAGCCACACAACAAACAGACAAAGGGCATCACCATAGACATGGGCACACAGATGTACATGGCCAGGTGTCAGAGGGTGTCCATATCCTGCTGCAGGCAAACAAACGGTCACAGTTGTGGCATCACTCCAATGTCTGTACAATTGCCCATGCCACAGATTGTGTGGCATACAAGCTACATGTCATGCATGAAGGACAAGAATGCTGACACTATGAGACTGTGGTTGCACTGGCCACTCAGAATGAAAGTCTGCTAGCTGTGACACAGTCAGTGGAAAATCTGGTCTCTACAGTAGTGCAACAGTGTTGTACCACAAGCAGGATTTTGAATTCTATGACTATGCACAGCAGATTGCAAACTGTCAGAGACACAGACCACCTGCATTTAGATCCACCATTGGCCATAGAAAATCCATGTCCATGGTCCAACCTGCACAGATGCCAACTACTGTCATATCTGCTGAGGTCCTGCAAGTCACAAGGACTTCACTATGCAGTCATGCTCCTTCATCTCAACATGGTGTCATACTCACATCCATCACCTCTGAGGAGCAACCAGGCAGGATATGTCTGTACGTGGTCATGGCAAGGTGGATCATGGTGTGAAAAATAAATGAGGTCGACGAAGACTGTGTTAGAGTGTGTCCAACAGTGTAGTACTCATATTATTTCAGTACTACTATACTCTACTATGATAATGTGTTTCTTAAATAAAACTTTCTGCATGATGTCCATGATTTCTCTTTTTCATGTTATGATATTGTACATATATGCAAGTGTAGCACTGGTGTGTGTGTCCCTTATTGTTTACCATACAGTGATAAAACAAACTGAGTGTGTATGTATACCTGTTTCAGTAGTGGTCAGAGCTGATTTTTTTTGTTTGTTTTTTTGACACATTTGTATATGTTCATGTTGGAATATGTTATGCATGATGCGCAGTGTGTACATTTAGTGGGTACTTGCTATTAGATGCAATCAGTGTTGCTCTAGTTGGGCAACACCTAAATAACAATGTTCAATCTATGTACTCATAAAAATATGACTTGCCATGACTGAAATGTCTGTGTCAGACACTGTCATGTAGCCTAGGACTGCACTAGAGGTCACACCCTACATTTCCTATACCTGTGACTTCTGTCCTCTATGTCCTGCTCCTTCTCCAATACGTGTGTGATGCCTTCTTCAGATATTTGTGGTTCTTTGGGTAGTTCATCCACAGGTGCAGCTGGAAGACCACTGTGTGCTCAAGCTAACATGTTGTGCAGCATGGCACACACCATTATCATCACTGCTGCCTTCTCAGGTTTGTATCGTAGTGCACCTATGGATGTCTCCAGATATCTGAACTTAGCTTTCAAGGTACCAAACACATGCTCTATGGTTTTTCTGGTCATTGTGTGTGCTCTATTTTAGACCTCCTGTGCAGAGTTGAATGGTTCATTGATATGAGCTCATTAGCCACAGCTCAAGAGGACAACCCCAGTCACCTATTGTGGGGAGTATAAACACTTTTGTTCAGACTGGCGATTGTTGAGAGAGGGATCATTAACTACATCGTAGCTGTGTTCCTGTACTTAGCCAGAAGCAATCCCGTAGGAATTTTTCCTTGCAGGAATGCAGCCCTGAGTCAACTTTCTCTGCAAATGGCAGTGTAAACAACACTTCCAGGGTGTGTTGCCATGATGTTTGTTATGCTGCCATCTGCTGCACACACAACTTCGCAGTTGACAGATAATGAGCCCTTTCTGTTTATGTATTGGTCTGCTTCTGGATGTACTGATGTCTTGATAGGTATGTATGTACAATCTATTGCACCAAGTAAATAGGGGACGTTTGCAATTTTGTAGAACTGGTGCATTACATTTCTCCTCTCCATGGTTATGGATGGGATGTATATGCAGTCATCCACCTTGCTGCACATTGCTTCCAGGAATTTTGTGATTATGCGGCTGGCAGCTGAATGTGATGATCCCACAGCATCCCTCATGTGTCTCTGTAATGTCCCAGTTGCAAGTACACCCAGACTGAGACATACAATAGTCTCAAGGGAGATGCAGTTTCCACACAGTGTCTGCACAGACATGCACAGGGCACACATGTTACAGACAGCCCATGCCATTTGCTCATCTGGATGGTATCTGTTGATTATTTCCTGGTCTGACAAGTGCTTCAGTTGCAACCTTGCTTCAATTTTCGCTGGCTGCCTTCTAGGATGCACAGCCACATCCTCATGTATGGCTTGCATCACTACTGCCTGCTAAATTATATTAACACCAGGTTGCCTTGCTTTATACATATATATATATATATATATATATATTTTTTTTTTTTTTTTGAGTTGTGCTATGGATTTTATTGTAATCCATAGTATTTACATGAATTCCTTGGGGTCCGCAATGCCTGCACTGAGGATTTCAGAAATGGAGTCAGTGTGGTTGGTTGCCACATTTCAGTTGCATTGTGTGCGCATGATGTGTTTTGGAATAACACCAACATGCACAGAGTCCATAATTATCCTACTCTGAATACTTAAGGTCAGTCTGCCTCCAGCATGTCTTCTGGAATTGGATCTGCAGCAGGTGTACTGAAGTCTTCCATTGACGTGCTCTCCTGTCCAAAAATAGCTTCTGCAAGCTTTATGGAATTTGAACCAATGACTTTGGCAATTAACTGGGTGACCTGAAAGACAAATTCCAAAGTAGAGGTTGTTCAGAAAACATGGTTTATATGTGTGCAGGTGAAGTAGTAGAAGGGAGAGAAAACATATATGCTCCTGTACTGATGATCAAAGAGAAACTGATTAGTCAATAAAATGTCATCAGTCATAATAATACTAATATCCAAAATGATTTTTAATAAGAGAGAAATGTATTTTTTTAAAGTAGAGTTGGGATACAACATCAGTCAAAGAAGTTATTAATAAGAATTGGAAGACCTATATTGCAAACAAGGATATTAGGGATATATTGACGAGTTTCCCAAAATATTAATAAGAAAAATTTTAATGTTAAAGATATTTTTAGAGGGCCAAACTAAAGTTATAAGAAATTCTATCATGAAAACAAGAAGTACTTTTTCTTGTAATTCTTGTAAGTTATGTAGGTTTGTTTCAAATATTCTTTCCTTTTTTCTATCAGCACTCAGAGAAGCTATGAGGCTCCTGGCCATTTTAGTTGTAAATTTACTAAAATAGTTTATGGTTCAGCTTGTTTATCTTGTGAGGCATTTTATATAAAATGTACCAAATGAATTCCCGGATTCTATAAACTCTGTGTAGGTTACTTGCAGAGCCTACATGGAGTGTGTTTGCATACGTGATATTGCTCATCGCCCGGCATCACACCATGCATATTAATGATGTGTGCCACATGTAAGCAAGGTTTCATGGCTAGCACCAGTGTTGCTGGCCATGAAACCCGTAACATGAATGTGGATAATACCTCCAAATCTTCTAGTGCATGAAGTCTCAACAAAGACTAAAATAATGGGAGGGACAAGGGGCCAAAAATAAGGACAGATTTAGCATATTGTTCCCATAAATGCAGAAACTAGGTAGAATAATAGGATTTGTGTTAGCATGCGTGTTCTGAAGGATATGAAGTAGGAAACTGAAATGTATGTCATTATGTATTGACTTCAATCTTCAGTGATTTCCCAGTAAACCACACATTTTACAAGGAACTGCCCAAAAATGTGATGTAAACATCCGGATGTTCTGCAAAATTCTGGACAGTGTGGAGGTATGATGCGGATACCATTTCTGAGTAAGCTTGCTGGCTGTGAAAGCAGATTGTAGGACAGAAAGGCAATTGTTTTTCCCTTAATTGAGTTTTCTTCATTAAAATTTGTTTGAGGCACTGCCATAGATTTTTTTCTTCATTTCAACTATTTCTCCAGTTTTTTTTTTTTTTTTTTTTTTTTTTTGAGGCTAGTATTTGCATGTCATGCCCCTTAGCACAAACACTTTTGGCTGTGCTTACCTGGCTTGCATAAAGTGCAGTAATTCATAAACTAGAGGAATGGACCACCCATGTTGTAGACAGGATCCAGACAGCCAGAAACATAAACTGGATGCATTCAATTAATGTTATTGACCATTGTGCAAACATGGTAAGCAGTACTGAGCTGTGGTTAACGGTGAGAACTTTACAATGAAGACTAAGAGAGGGCATATCATATCAGCAATCCAGTGGCAGCAGGTGTTAAGTGTAGGAGTGGAGTGCAGATGGTACAGGGTTTGCAAATTTTGCTTTACTGTTGTGAGATTGCAGATTATAGCAATGAAGTGCAACATGCACAACTGTTTTCTCAACCTTCTTGAGGCAATAGTTGTAAGTGTAGGAGAACCATAGACATGGTCCATTTGAGTAGCACATTTATACGAGTGCCTGTATACCAAATAATCTTGAAATTGCAGTACTTGCCACTTTTGTGCATCACTTAGCCGGAAACATGGTGCCTGGCAGTGCGCACCTTTGCTTACCATGTCTGTGAGATGGTAAGAGATGAGTAACATTTTCAAATCTTGCAAAACCAAAAAGGTGTGCACTCCCAGTAAGTGCAAGATTTGCAATTGGTGGGAAAATATCAGGATACAAAATGCAATTGGCAGGAAATGCTCATTCTACATTGAGCTTGAGCTATGGTAGACATGCCTGGTGTTGCTGGTGAGGAAGTGTGCTTCTGAGAGCAGAGTGGGGTGTTCAGGAGTCCAAAATCTTTACTGGACTCCTAGTTCAGGAGCATGAGCTCCAGTTGCTACAGCAGGATGATTCATGCTCAGAATACAAGTCTAAAGCCTGGGATAGTAGTGTTAGGCCTTTGACCAGTGCTACAGGTATCCCCTGCCCTGTGAGCAATACAGGTATCACTTTGATGACCTCTGGAGGAGGAGGTGGGATACACTTTGATGACCTCTGGAGGAGGATGTGAGATACACCTGACCATTGCATCAGAAAATTTAGTACAGGGGACACCCCAGAGATGTGTACGTATCGATTTCAGTAAGTACTTGTAAGAGTTAAAAGCTGAATATAGTCAAGACTGGTATTCATAATGGTAGTCTGTTCTGTTTTTTCCACAGCTGCCATGGAGTGAGCCTCAATGTGAGATCTCATGCCACACATTTGTTAAGGATGCGAGAAGCATGTGGTATATATGCATCAGAAAAGTACTATTCTAAATAGTAATTTATTAATAATAATAATAATTTTAATAGTAACTTAGTAGCATTAAAAGTTAAGGCTGGCTTAGTTTGTATTTAATATGGTTGTATCAAATTCAGCATGCATATCTCAACTGTAAAAGAAAGTATGCATGCCTTAAGTCTCTAGCACAAAGCAACAATTCCATATTCTGAAATGACAGTTAGCATGCATCTCTGAACTGTAAAAGGAAAGTATCCATGCAGCAGTCTGTATGACAAAATAACAGTATAGTAATAGACAGTAGTCAGTGGTTGTGGGTTGAAAAACCACACTTCCCAGATATACAGTACTCTTAGGTTTTCATCATTATTGCAATGTAACTTCAGATCTTTATACCAGTGGCACAAATGGCCTGCTGCAAACTGCAATAACTGGAACACACATATGTGTAATATATGTAAATGTCAATGATTTGTGGCTGCAGTCTATACTATAGCATGCCTCTGTTATGAACTGGGTAGTCTTAAAAGTAGTGAAGAAATTTGTTAGGAGTGTGCAGTGCAAAAAGTAAAGGTAACAGAATAGAGTCAAATAATTGTATCAATGCATTGTATGCCACATATGAAGTTGCTAATGTTCTCCATTGTTTTTTCTCTTACCCCAAACCTTATCTTCTCTCTCTCTTTTATTTTTTTTATTTTTTACTTTTGTTTTTTTCCCACAGCACAGTGGGATAGGGCTGTCCCATGGGATCTTCATGCCCCTACTCCACCAACTACAGCACTGCTACCCAGCACATCTGGGACACAACCTAGTAGCACCTCTTCTGCTGCCCCTGCATTATTTGACCCCTGACTTAGTTCTGCCCCACAGTTTATCCTTCTGGGAGTAGTGACAGAGGTGGTGATTTTATCATCTGCAATGAACTGACAGGGTTGGTGCATAGGATTGTGGGTCACTCAGTTGGTGCACGCCTATGCCGGATGGAGACACTGCTCTCCATGATTGTACTGAATAACATGAGGAGATGCAGACATCAGACACTGCAGCCATCGGTGCAGTGAGGTGACAGTGATGATAATCCAGTGGGTGATGAGTCGATTCTTACTGTCAACCAGCTTGATGTCCATGAGTTCATGATGTCCCCACCCTTACACCAACCCTGGTGTTCACCCACCTCTTGTGTCCATCACCATCCCTGTGTCTTGTCTTGTATGTCTTGTCCATCTGCAATTGCTTCCTCATCTCCCTAACCTACCAGATATAGACATACCTAGATCCCTTCTCCAACATTCCATCTCTGTCTCTGAAAAAAAAAAAGGCACCCCTACAAAAAAATGTCATCCCATACATAGCTCTCCATTTGACAATTGTGTTGTCCTGACACACTATATTCAGTCCAATTGGTTATACAACACACCTGTTTTGTAGTCACCCCTCTTTCTGGGGTTGAAAGTGCAAATTCAGCTTATTATTCTGCACATCTGAGCATTTTTTACTGTAGAAGAAATGGATAGCTATGGTTAAATCTTACACCCCTCCTGCACATTCCTGCCCTCCTTTCACTTTGTTCTTCCTCCTGCTTGCTTCCCATTTCACCACTTTCCTATCTTTCCCATTTCTTTTCTTTAAAGCATAATCGCATGATGGTCTGCTTCATGCACTAATGCATAGCTACTGAAAAAGCAGTTATATGTGTTATATACAGTTGTATTGGAAGCCAGTACTCTCTAGCCATATTTCATAGACTCAATACCAACTATCACACTTTAGAATTGGATTTACTTGTAAAAGTATTTGAAACTGTTACATACACCTGGTTTCAAACCCAGTACTATCTGACCCCAAAAAATGAATGAATCAGTGCATTAACAGATGGTGTTACAGACATACTTTGTAGCATCTGTATTTTAGACACTAAATAGCAAATAGACAACTGCTGTTGCATACACATACTACTTAACTGACTCTCTGGCTGCGGGTTTTTATTCACTTAATGCAGTAATACATTCCTATCTGGGGCCAGATAGTATGGTTGCAAATACAGCTGTAGCTAATACACTGATCTACTTTAGCATCAGCGTTGCTTATTGATGGTACACAATGCACACCACTAAGTACTAATGCTTTATAAAATGAAATGGGTAGTGTGCAATAATGCCTTATAAAATATTACTGGGGATCATGCATTGAACTTCATATGTGATGTACAATAGTGAACTGTTGTTTTGGCCTCCAGACTAATGCATGAATACTATCTTATTACAGTTAGAGATGAATTCTCAATTTCATATAATTGTATAATAAAACGATAAAGGTGTATTTACTTTTAATGCTAAAATAACAGCACTGTTCGGATGCATACATACCACTTGCTTCTCACATCCATGCCAATCTAGAGGCATGGGTTCGCGCATTCAGTTCTCGGTCAATGACGGCAGTGTAAAAAACAGAACAGAACAGAATACCATTATGAATACCAATCCTGACTATATCCAACATTTAACACTTACAAGTAGTCTCTGTAGGTGATACTTACACAAAGGTGGGGTTCCCCCAGTCCTACATTCCTCTATCAAATGGTTGAGGGTATCCATCTTCCACATCTGGAGGTCTCTGTAGTGATTCCTACAATGTTCTCCAGTGGGGGGGGGGGATAACGGTAGCACTGGTCAAAGCCTGGGCAAGACTATTCCATGCCTCAGACTTGTAATCCAACCCACGATAGTCCTTTTGCCAAACCCTGTGCCCACGCTTATTCACAAGGAGTCCAAGAAACACTTTGGACTCTTGGACACCCCATCTTTGAGCACAGAATCTCAAAACTTCTCCACAAATGCCTGCCATATCTACCACACACATCAAGTACAATGTAGAAAGGTGTTTTCCTACCAATTGAAGGTATTGTGCTTACTGACAGTGTTCACTTTTTGGTTTTGCAATATTTGAAAGTGTTGCACATCACTTACCATTGCACAAACAGGGCAGGCAGGGGTGCACACTGTCATGCAACGTGTTTGCCAACAGTCTTAATTTAATGCATCTTGTTTATGTTTGTGGCTGTCTGGGTTCTGTCTGCTACCTGGTGGGATATCTGGCCAGTTTGTGCCCCTGCAGCTCTGCGAGCAAACCAGATGAGAACAGCCAAACACATTTGTGCTAAGTGGTGCATCGAGTAAAACATTGCTCCCCCTCAAAATAAATAAATAAATAAATAAATGAGAAAGTGTTGAAATGAGGAAAATCAATGTATGACACACACACGCACAGTAGAAAATGTTAGTACACATGAGATATGTCTGCATAGGTCTGGATCCCAACTCTCACTTCAATGCACCTTCAGAAAACAGGATGGTGCCTTATCCATTTTTGCCACACAAGCAGTTTTGCAGCAAATAAGTAATTCCTGACACATCCAAGTACAACTGAATGTACAGTGATATCAAAGCATAGCCTGTTATTTGTAGAGTTATAGTATTTAATATATTTGGATGTAGTGCACTTAGTGATCACACAACCTATTACAATTATTCATTGCAAATATACACCACTGTGTTACCTTTCTGTGTTTCTAGGTCATTCATCAGTTATCTCACCAGTACTCAGAGACATGCAGTGTGTAAGCTGTACTATATCATTTACCTTAAAATTTGTGAAGATATTAACTAGGGATACTATGATATGCAGTTGCTATCAAATGAAGGAAAGGTTGGATGGCACAGACAAGCATAGATTGCTCGTTTTGTTGGGGGGGTATGAGTTCTTGTTATAGCACATGCAAGGGTACACTGTTCTTTTGAGGGTGGTGGACCCAGGCTTATGGCCCAAACAAGGATATGTTGCTCTTGTTACACTCCTTGTTTTGCATCCTGCCTGCTTGATCTTGTAAGGGTTGTGAAGTCAGAAACTTCAATGCATCTCATTACTTTCTAACTCCTCTCTCTTATGATTTCCCATTACAAATGCATGGTGCTAAACTGAGGGCATGCTGTCATCATCAGTACTTAGTAGATGTATGAATGTCTGAATTTATGACACCTCAGGCCTACTACTGCTAATGGACACATATAAGTCAAATAACTTTCTGCTGTCACGTGCTACATTAATTTGTGTACAAATCTCCCAGCTTTTACTTGCTTACTGTACCAAGTGATGAAATACCCGGGCATGCCATTTTATTATTATACAATATATATTATAAATGCAGCATTTGCCACAGTGTTAGTTCAGGTCTGACTGTAATACAACCAGTACACAGCCAATACAGGGGGAGTTAAAGGCTCTGGCTCTGAGTTGAAGCTGGCAGAGGTCACAGAGTTACTGTATTCTGTCCTGTCCACCCTCTAGTACTCTACAATGTCCATGTCATGTATGTTGTGATAAGCTAAATGTGGCCTGAAACCTCTTCTCTGTCTCTGTCTAGGACTATTGGCAGCAGCAGCAGCAGCATTGGCTGCAGCCTGTCGCACATACAAATGAGTTAAGCAGCAGCAGCTCCTAACATAGGTTCAAAGGTTCATAGGTAGGTACTAGGCTATTGGCCTATATCTGTCTGTGTAGACTTTCTGTGTCTGTACTCCACTACCTTTGAAATCCACAGGAAAAACCAGCATGGAGTCGACATGGTTGCTTTATAACTTGTTGAATATCTCCATCAGATTGGTTGATTAGCATGCAGTTCAGCTGCTTACTCTGTAATTAGCATCTCTGAAACACAGGCTAAGACAGATGCAATTCATTAATAATCTGCTCCGTTATAAAAAGACAAATGTGTAGCTTGCCAGATTGATGGTGAGGATACTTGCTACGTTTAAAGGACTTCACAAAAGCAAATCATTCAAATTATATCTTTACAGAGGAGTATTTAAGTCCAGGAGGTATGCTCCTATGTTGTTACTTACATAATGCATATGCTGTAATGGATCTACTTTCTTTTCTTTATCAAAATTTCACAATCTCAAAAAAGAAAAGTAAAACCCTACTTCTGCGAAAGTGCACTACATCAAAAGTGCACTTTTGCAAAAGCCAATTCACCGAATCGGGGAAAAAAAGAAATAAAAAAACTACTGTAGGCACAGTTTTGCAGGGGAAAAGCCCCCCTGCACCCTCACACCTCCCTTCTTAAATATACTAACTCTGAGATTGCACTACAGTGATGAAAAGGATATATTTCCTTATCCCCACTGTAACGTGCTTCTGCGAATCGTCTTTCGTGAAAGTGCACTTCCGATGTGCACTTTAGCTTAAGTGGGTTCGACCTTCTGTTTCTCAATAAACTGTGTTTTTGACAAACAGAAGGAGACCTGCTGTAATATATTAATGAGTAATGTGAAGCAAAGTTTTTTCATGATTATATGTATGGAATACTTAGAGCCGTACTGATGGCATGGCCATATTTGTCAATCCATTTCAGAGGTACACAAGATTGACAATACATGAAAATAGAAAGCTGTGATACATATGTACAAATGTTTTAGGGACAGGTCCTTTGAAAGAACTTTTAGCATTTCAAAGATATTATTTTAGTAAAATTGTACATGTGCCTGTTCTTTTGTGAGGGGGGGCAAAGAAAAGTTACTGTTGTGAGACAAACTAGAATGGACTGTTCATTTGGGGGAGCACAGTTGCATTACTGCTATTTTAAATACAAGGATATGTTACTCTTGCTACTCTTCTTGGTTTGCATTTTGACTGTTGTTAGTATTTCACACCTGTAGACACTTTTATGTTTTTACAGTGGGTACTACTGACTGCCTACCTTTAGTGTTTTATCTGGAAATAGTTACTTTGTAGTTATATAATACATATGTGTATTACCATTCTGTTGTCTTTTAGGACACAAAATGTCAGTGAGTTGATGATCCCCCTTCAGTGAAGTGGAGAACAATATCATTATTGATGCTCTCTGTCAACATGGGGCATTTCTGCTGGAGAAGGGTTCTGCCCAATATGCAAGAAAGGCTGTGAGCATGACAGTAGATTGTTACCAACATGAATTCTGTGGGTGGCCACAACCAGTCATATGAACAGGTGGAACACAGGGCCACTGACATCTGCACGGAAGTGAGCAACTGCTGTTGCCTGAGACCAAAGAATAGTTAGGGAAGGCCTGCTACAAAACCACCTCTCACCCCCAATGAAGGGTTCTTAGCAAATATCCTCCATCAAGAGAGCTCACAGCAGAGTAGACCACAACATGTCCATGATGTGGGTACCACTCCTTCTGAGTCTCAGGAGAAGCTTCCAGGAAAGCTTTGCTATATGACCAGCTGAATACTATTGTATAGTAAAACAATTGAAATAAAAGTTACTTCTGTGTCACATGTCTATATTTTGGGGGGACTGAAGATTGCTTCAGTGATAAACTCAGTTTGGAGTCATCAGCCACATTCTTGTTGAACATACAGTTAATGCAGATATAGAACATTACATGTAGTACCCCCGTCTTACTGTTAAATGTGATAAATTTGCCCTTACCTCTTGCCTAACTAATCTTAGGATCATCAGGGATCCAGTGGCATATGCCTCCTGCAGATGGTAAGTCAAATAAATGTATGCCAGTACTGCAGATACATTTAAATTAATATCATAATGTGTCATTTTAGACCTGTTGTGTGTATTGCTCTACTTTCTGTAATAGTGGCAGCACTGCTAGTTGTTTAGCATATATTGCACCATAGTAGTGCAGGTATTAATGAATGCCTGTGTTCTCCCTTTTTATCACAGGTGATTATGACAGTGGGATTGTGAGCCCTGTGCCACCTGATGTCAGTGTCTCATCAGACACTGATGATGGTGGTGAAACTAAGGCACAGTCAGGGGGCAGAGGTTGAATCTGATACAAAGGTTGACATCCAGCCAGCCCCTTCATTTTCCCCTGACACAGTGAGTAGGCCTATGCCTACTCTGTCCACTGAGCCCACAGATATTGGACAGGTGGAGGGCAAGGAAATTGATCAGTGAAGTGTGGCTACTACAGCTTCAGTGCCCATTAAGTCTGGCCATGACCAAAGTGTGGGTGAGATCCAACACACAAGGGTGCTCAGAGGGTGCCTGCTCTCCCTCTTCCACCTGGTTGCAAGTGTCTCTTCCTGTGTCACTCAATGTATGCTTATTGTGGAGGTACAGGCATGTTCAGAAAGGTGCTCAAGACAAATGCTCAGTGTTGTAGATGTGGACAGTCTGTCATGTGTGACTGCCTCCATCATGTTGGCGATTCACTGGATCAGATGAACGACATGTTAGAATGAGGGGTGTCTATGATGGACCGTGGGATGTCTGACATGGTACGAGCAATGTCTGTGATTGAACATCTGTTAAGTGGGAAATGGCATCCTTGTGGGCATAGATCAGACAAAACATCTGCTGATAGCCAATGTGGCCATGCCTGATCACTCTCCCACAGTTGCAGTACTTCCACTGGTCCATCAGTGAGTATGCTGTCCACGCCCAGGCATGGTCAGCCATAAATTCATGTTCCTGGACATTCCCATGAAGGGAGCACATCCAGCAATCATCATTCATGTTCAGATAACAACACTGCATCTGACTTTGGGCACGGAGATGCCAGTGTAACTCCTGGCAGAGCCAGTTCTACTTCATCTGGGGCAACACCAATGAACTTCCAACTCTACAGTGCATGGCTCACACCTGTCCAACATACCAAGATGTAAAGCTAGCACTGAGCTTGGCTGTGTCCACTCAGACACTCACATACCACTGTCACATGGAGAACCCCTCAGTCACACACATGCAACAGTTACATGGTTCAGCTTTCTTGCTTCCCTTTCTAACTTACACACACTCACCAAACTTTTGTTTCAACCTAGACCTCCTGCCCCCACAGACAACACCCTGTGCAAGTGATGATAACTGTAACATATCCCTTTTTTCTTTCTTTTGGATGCAGGGATACAAAAGCTTTGTGTTTGATTCACAGAATGCATAGCTACATTAGTGCCTAGTATATCTGGAATTGTGTTGTTGAACTGATAATTGCACCTGTCCCTTATATTCACCTTGCCAAGTTATACAGTGGATAGTGTGATGCCCATGCACTGGCCCAGCAATCAAGGAGCCTCAATCCTCACCACAAACACCAGTGAGAGGATTCCATATAGGGAAAGGATAATAAATACACACACAGTAAAGTACAATTTCCCCTAAGATCATAGTCAGTCTCTAGCTGTTTTTTTCCCTTTCTCTCCAGGTCCCCAATCAGAGTCCCCACTGGCACAGCTATAGGGTCCAGATCTCAGCCTAGTGGGCAAGCTAAAACCTCCAGCACCCTTTCTGTCCAGCCAGTGCTTCATATCCATGCCCAAGTAGCTGACACACACAAATACACTTTGAGATAAGAGTTATATACAACCACACAGACACTTCTGGGGAAGGCTGGCACAGATTTTCCAGCTGTGTCCCCTTTCTGTCCAGGCTATATGGTAGTACCAGCTGCCACCACCCACTAATATTTATCAGCTTCTCAAAGGCCCTTATTAAAGGGTGTCTGATTATTACTGTGCAATATTATTATCCAAATGGTAAGTGTGACTGAACAGCAAAGCTCACTGGAGTGACAATATCACAATATACATGCAATGTACTCTTAGAGCTTAAATTATCTCTACACAAAACAGCCACAGTTGAAAGGTTTAAAATATTTAATAATAAATACTAAAAACACAAGACAATACTTCTTACTACACAGTGCTAGTCAAGTGTTCAGAGATCACACAGAAATGCTTAAAATAATACCATAGAAATGTTCTGACATCACAGAAAAACAAACTAGTCTAATCTTCCTATTCCCTAGCTATATCTAAGAGAAAACACAGTTCTAAAATCCTACTTACATAATGACACGGGAAGAGTGCTAGTGAGCTGATGTTCTCAAGACAAATGCTGTCATGCTCTCATTCTTTCTGTCCTTAAATTGATAACACAGTACCACTGATTCATTTCAGATTACATAATTTCTTTGTGGTTCCCATGCTAAAGATTCTCAGAGGTTAATAGCCCCTTTGATCTTGCAGCTGGTCAGGAACCAGAGCAATAAAATAAACTATACATGCAAATTCTAGACATTAACTCTGGCCTCAAAACAATAGGCAGAATTCCTTCATCCAGACATATCGGCTCCAAGTTATGACATCAAAGAATTGACTTGTCAGCTTTGTTACAGCAGAGTGCACTGTTGTTACATTTTTGCAGTTCCACATTTAACATAATTTTTCCTATTTAAGAGAGCAAGACTGTGGCTTATATTAATATTTACAAATTACAGAATTATCTACAAAATTTTATTTGGCTAGACTGGCAGCCTTCACCTATCTTCACAGATAGCATCATCATGTCAGTACTTTCTAATGTATTCTCTCATAAGGATTGTGAAGTCAGGAACTGCAATGTGTCATTACTTTCTAACTTTTCTTTTTAATGATTTTCTAGTACATATGTATGGCACACATCGTAAAACAGACCATCACATTCAGAGCTGAGGAATGTATGACAGCAAGGGTCTCTATTATAAACTCAAACTCTTACATTATCAAATCCCTAAAAGTCGACCTGTCCTCTTCGAACCCCATAAACACCGAACGCCCTAAACCGTGTAATTCAAAAAGTCAAACTGTCATACTTGTCCCACCCCACCGCCCGCTACATACTACCTACACAAACAAACTAAATAAACCACATACACTAACCAAAATCCTACTTCTAACCCTAAACATAACCCTACTTCTAACCCTACACTAAATCTTACATATACCACCATGTATGCACTTAACCCACACCCTAACCCTAAGGTCCATAACTATCACACACTTACCTTTAAAAGCTAAACCCAAACAAACTAAATAATCCACACACATACACTTAACAAAACCCTACACTAAATCTAACATAAATTACCATCTATGCCCTTACCTTAACCCGCACCCTAACCCTAAGGTCCGTAACTATCACATACTTACCTTACGGAGCTATACCGCAGAAGGCCAAACATGATTATTTGATGTTTCTGGTTTCGCTCTTCTGGGCAATCAATGTTTTCCTGGATCAATGAGGATGGGTCAACGTTTAGGGATTCAATAAGGTAAGCGTCCGACTTTATAATATAGACATTGATAGCACTGCAATCACACTTATCAGAACAGTAATACAGTATAATGCTCTCTTTTTCTTGAACCTCACCAGAAAAATGCAGCAAATGGACAGATCACAGGACTTTTTCATCAAGAAAAAGCAGGGATTACTAACCGCGCCATGATGTATATGGATAAATTAAAAAACATGTCACTGTAATCTGTCTGGTATCAGATTACATTGTAACTGTTTTCTAAGCTTCTTAGTTTTGGTTTAAGCACTTGGGCTTCAGGACCATCATTTTACATTTATTTATTTATTTTATTTATTTATTTAAGTTTGATGACTGGGCAAGTCCACTGGGCCAAGAAGAGCCTGCTTTCAGTGAAGGTCTGGGGAGAAAAAGCTCCACAATAATTGCAAGCAACATTTCACATGTTACAAAAGGACATATTTCATACAGCTAATTAAACATTTACAGATAAGCTCCATGAAATTTGGAATTGGCTTGTCACAATGTTACAAAAATGAAAGACATAACAGACATTAAGAAGGTTTGTAGTCTATGCTCTTGTGGTAGGAAAGGGTAGCCTCTGCCCTTCTGTGCTGGAAATTGCTGGTTAAAAGATTATTGTGCCTGTTGGTCTAAGTGTCTTTGTTCTGGCTTAAGCACTTGGGTTCCAAACCAGTTATTTTACTTTAGGAAGATTTCTGGTCTAGACTATTGTGGCAGGAGACTGTAGTATACACCATTCTAAGCTGGGAATTGCTGGTTGAAGGCCTATTGTGTCTGTTATTCTAAGTGTCTTAGTTCTGGTTTAAGCACTTGGGTTCCAGGTCAGTTATTTCACACTAGGAAGGGTTGTGGTCTATATTCTTGTGGGAGTATTCTACTGAATTGCTTCTTTATTTAAACTGTTTTTATTTTTTGTTGCTGTTGATGTTGTGGCAGTGAATTTCTGCACTTTGAATTTCTAGTATTTCTGTAATATATAGCATGGACTAGATTTAGGTTTGCCGAATCTAAACTGTTAGGTATCATTTGAGCACTAAAACCAGGCATCTTTCATTAAGAAGTGCCCCTTGCACCCTTGTTGTAGACGTGTGCAGCCAATGACCCATCTGAGTTGGGGACTGCTGGAATAAGACTCATTCTTGGACTTTCCCTCTGTTTACGTTTTTAAAATTGTTTAACTTAGCATTTATTTTAGCATCATGTTTGGGTGGGTTTGCACTCAATTTACCAGACCTGCTAACAGATTGCAGTGCTGCCCTGTGTGCAACTCATTTGTGCATTGTAAAGCATTGACAGTTTTCTACCCCTAGCCATCCATAGAATAGCTGCTTTTTGTTAGTCTTACAGCAAAACCTGGTCCATCTAGCCCACTCCCCACTAGATACTACAGTATATACTTGCCATAATAGATGGACAGTTTCCCACCATTTCTCCAGCCAGCCTGATTGACATGAGCATCCTGAGGTAATGTAGCAATTGCCTCATGTATAATGACAACCAGTTACTTCTAAAACAAACAAATGCAACACATGAAAGCTGTATCTATACTATAAATTTGGAATCAATTGTCTCACATAACAACAAACCAGATCAAACAAGTTGTCAGCACTTCACCTCTTACACATAATAAGCTCATAACACATAAACCCACATACGCATAAGTACTTGCTAGAAACCTACCTAAAGATCAGAGACCTCTCCAGTGCAAACCTGCACAAATTGCCGACCCAACAGAACCCACAGTACATTATAATACACACAACAGTGTCTCAGGTAATATGCCCCAAAGGCAATACACCTCAAAACCAACTGTCTTTGACATAGATGACTCCATAGTGAGAGACACAGATGTCCCCCTCACCAGACTGGACAAGGAGGAGGTCATGGTCAGCTGCCTGTCAAGTGCCAGGATCCATCAGATCATGCACACACTCAAGTCTCTCAACAAGTACTGTTATGACTCTGTCATAGCCCATATTGGAGTAAATGACATGAGACGTACCTCACTGGACTACAAAAAGACAGACATGGCTGAGCTCTCAGATTATGTGTCTCAGGCAGGTATGTCCCTAGTCCTAAGCAGCACTCAACCCTCACCCAGAATGATGGCTCAATATAACAAAAAAAAAAAATGATTGACTTCAACAATTCGCTTAGCTTCTGGTGTCATTCCAGTGAGATCTGGTATCTGTAAGCCTGGGAAGATATGGCTGACAGACTGTGTGCTTTGCCAGAGATGATCTTTACCTGTAGCCTCTTGGCTTTCAGTTATTGGCAAAGGTACTTGCATCCCCATAGTGACTTTTTTAGGCAATATCATGACAACAATATTCCCAACATAAAACAAAATCCACTAGAGACAAACTCAAAGATATGCTGCTTAATGCAAGGAGTCTAAATCAGAAACTGCACTCACTGGGAGTACTCCTTA
Source organism: Protopterus annectens (assembly GCF_019279795.1). Lineage (NCBI taxonomy): Eukaryota > Metazoa > Chordata > Ceratodontiformes > Protopteridae > Protopterus > Protopterus annectens. The sequence continues at coordinate 1,944,829,946 of NC_056733.1, forward strand.
CCTTGAAAGATGCAGATGTCTGTGCAGTCACAGAGACATGGTTCAAGAGAGAGCCTCCAGTCATTAAAGGCTACAATACCTTCTACAAGTTCACACACATGCATGAGTCTGCTTTTGACATGGCTGCAGGTCAACTTATAGTAGATGATATCAGCAGGTTATGTGGGAGACAAGAGATAGGGAGGGCTGCATGAAATGGATGTGTAGGCTTGTGCAAGTATCAAAATACTGTCAATTTTTGGGATTGGGGTGATAACTGCAGGATATACACTTGCTCTTTTGGCTCCACACACACACACACACACACACACACACACACACACACACACACACACACACACACACACACACACACACACACACACACACACACACACACACACACACAGTTGACTGCAGTGAGAACAGAACCCATACCTATCTAAGTAAACAGACTACAAAACACAATACCCTAAGCAAGCACCATGGCATAAGTCTGCCTTTTACCTAGCTGCAGGTCAACTTATAATGGATGACATCAGCAGTACATGTTGGAGAGAAGAAACTGGGAGGCCTGCCTGAAATGGATGGGTGGGCAGGTGCAAGTATCAAAATACTGTCAATTTATGGGATTGGATGGTAACTGTAGGATGCACACTTGCTTTTCTAGCTAGAGACACACACACACACACACACACACACACACACACACACACACACACACACACACACACACACACACACACACACACACACACACACTTGATTACAGTCAGAACAGAACACCTACCTATCTAAGTGCACAGACTACAGAACTCAGTACTTTACACAGGCACCACAAAATAAGTGTGACTTTTTCATTGCTGTAAACTGCAATGTCACTGCAGTAAAACAAAGGATGCACACTTTGTACTAGAACCTAACACCATGTGTACTCTAGGCTGGGTTTTCAGAATGACCAACGGCGCTAATTAAATGTGTCCAATTTATAGTTTTGGCTTTTTGCTTCCTAGGTTGTCTGCCATGCTTTGTGTCAACCAGGTGAACACAGCCATTCCCCATTTCCACGGTTTGCACTATGTGGCACATCAGTCAAAAAGTGGAATTTAAAAATTAGAAGAATAATAATGTCTTTTGGCTTTTCGCATTTAGGAGTGGCAACAGCGGATCACCGGTCTGCTTATACTTGGCAGTGGATTTTTACGGCGTTGAGTTGCCAGCCCAGAGCCCAGCATTCAAAGAAGACACACCCACTCATGCACATACCTATTTGCATGTTTTTAAAGTTCACTCGACCATGGGGAGGACATGCAGACTCCACACAGATGGCGCTCCAGCCGATAATTGAACTGGAGAACCTTTTGTTGGGAGGCAACAACGCTAACTGCTGCACTACTCCAATGAAAAGAATATAAAAAAAAATATATAATGGACACATATAAGTAAAACAAGTGTCTTTTGTCATATGTTAAGGTACTTTCTGCAGACGTCCACCACTATTTACTTCATTACTGCTCCACATTAAGAAATACAAGTATATGCCACAATATTATACATTCTAGGTTCAGGACTTACCTTACAAATGCAGTAGTTGACACAATTTTATTTCAGGCCTACAATTTCCTTGTCTCTTCTCCTGTGATATTGAAGTATTCAGGGAAAATAGAATGTAGGCTACATGGATGCTTTATAGCTTGTTGAATAAATCCACTGTACTCAAATCATCTGCTTATGCAGTAATTAGCACCTATGAAAACCATCTGCTGCATTACTGAATATATCAACTCCAGTGGTGCTCATTAGTGTATGATGTGCACCAATGCACTGCTGAGTGCACGGACACTGAAATAAGGTAAACACAGGTAATCTTGTTATTAGTTTTATCCATTCCAGGAATATGAAACAAACATGCAGCTCAAAAAGTGAAGGAAAGGTTGCAGCCCTGTACTAGAACCCAGGACCTTCTATACTCTCATCCTACAAATACACATGCTGCAACAGGAATAGTTACATGATAAGGAGAGAGAAGCCTGCCATTCCTTCCTCCATTTCCTGTGGTTGTGCTAAGCACTGCATCATGCAAACAATGACAACAATTAAAAAATAAATTTTAACTTAAAGAGGACAGATGTTTATTGGAAAAAAAGTGGACAGAGACAATACATTTTAACAGACAATAAAGAGGATGAAACAGAACTTGTGAATTGTGCACTGCATACATGCACTTTTACACTTCACACATGTACACCTCTGTAAATGCAACCTGACACACCCCCTGATGTCATTACTGATTGTTCCCATGCATAGAACACAAACACTGTGGAAGTGCCTACATGAAGTGAATATCCTTACATGGTTACAAGTTTTTGGGTTCAGCAATACTAATGAGTTTTTCTCCTCATTTACATCTTCACTATGCTGACAACCCTGAAACTACATGGTTGGTAACTATGTTGGCAGGGAAACTGAAGGGGAGCCCAATGTTGTACACTCAAGGGAGGGTATTACTTCCATATATATCTGCACAGAGCAATGCAGGTTTTGATACAATTTGACTGTATTCTATGAAATGCATACTGCATATGCTTACATGACAGTATGAACAGTCTGTTTCATGGTGATTACACTTTTAGCTGTCTACCTTAGTTACTAGTACATTCTTCATTTGGGGGTGGGGTTCAAACCTGCATTTATGTCATGGCACTTAAAAAGGAATTGTTCTTATCATTAATCTAATTTGCTGGCATCCACCATATCTGATAATGTCATAATGTGTGTAGGGTTACATGTTACAGTCAGTTCTGTACAAATACCTGTCCTGAAACTCACCTTCCTTGGCTCTACCCTCTCAGTTTGCCCTGCAGGCTCACTCCGCTCCCCTACCCTGCTCCCACTTCCCACCTGCCCCCACTACACCTACATTTCGACTTACCAAACTACACCCCTCCTTACCTCAAGCCCCACACATCACAACTAACCAACCAAATACACTCTAACTTTACACCCAACCCCGCACTCCCCACCCACCACTCCACCATACCTCACTCTCTTGCATCCTTCCACTCACACTCCCAAATACCTACAGCATGTACTCCACAAAGGCTCCACTAACTCCCATCATATATCCAAAACCTAGACCAATCTTGTACATCATGCCACCACTTGTCACTTTTTATCTCCTCACCTCCTATGAATACTACTACCTACCTATCCCTCAATATCCCACATCCAGTACCACTGCTAGCTTCCACCCCAATTATCTCACACCATTTCATCCCTACCTGTACTCCAATTGTACTAGCCCAACACCTCTTCATTTCCTTAGAGCCACCTACATAAAACCTAGGACTAAGTACTATGACCTTCTCCAACTAAAAATCCAGAAATTAGTAAGGAAGTCTAAACCAACCCTCATAGCAGATGGGGATATCCATCCAAACCCAGGCCCAACCCTACAAGAAACCACTAGCTCCACAAATATAACTGTCACAAATCTATGGAGCGAATACAATGCCCCTAATTCACTACTAATCTGTCAGCTAAACATCAGAAGCATGAATAATAAGATTCACTATATACATGCCCTTATGGGCCTGCACTCCACTGACCTATTATGTCTTACCAAAACCTGGCTCAAACTCACCATCCCTGACAATGAGATAATACCCCCCAGCTACAATATTTTAAGACTTGACCGGCAAGGTAGGAAAAGTGGTTGAGTAGCCATCATGTACAAATCAACTCTACAGGTGCCTACCATCACCATCCCACAACGCCTAATAACTAGCACCTCAGAAACATTCTTAATAAAGGTCCAGCTTAACAAACACAAAACTGTCAACATAGCATGAATCTACATTCCCCCAGGTGACAATACAGTGACCTTAGAAAGTATGCTCCAATGGCTATCTGCTACACACCCCCAAGAAACTATTATTCTAGGAGACTTCAATATCTATTGGAAAACCTGTTCATCAAACTCGCCAACCACCCATATTAACTTAAATGGCTTCCCCCACCAGAATTAATAAGCCCGACAATAAAGAAAGCACCCTAGATTGGATACTTATAAACAACAAACCTCAGTTATATATATATATATATATATATATATATATATATATATATATATATAAAATCAGGCACCCTACCTGAGAACATGAACAACCACTTCCTAACATATATAATAAGAAAGAGGAATGACATGCCTCAACAAATCATCCTTAAAACCATTAGAAACACAAAAAACTTTAACCTCACCAATTTCCAGGCCGAAATTAAATCATGCAATTGGTCCAACCTAAAGCTACTTCCCCTAGATGAAGCAGTCTCACACTTTAATACTAAGTTCCTAGCCATCTTAGACAGGCATGCTCCCAAAAGAAATATCAGAACCAAAAGCAAAATAGATTTATGGCTAACCAAAGGTACTAAACAAAAGCTAACTGCTAGGGACACAACATGGACCTCCTGGAGATCCACCAAATCCAGTCAAGATCATATTAGATACAAACAATTGAGAAACGAAGCTAAAAAATCCATTAAGCTAGATAAACAAACCTACATTTTCAGCTTACAGAAAAAGCACCAAAATCAGCCACAAAAATTCTGGTCAGGCCTCAATAAACTGCTCCATCCAGGTAAATCCACTACCCCCACCCCATTCATCTACATTACATCTACCACCTAAAACTGTAGCAGAGGCCTTCAATACTTTCTTTACAGAAGAAGTTCAATCCCTAGCTAATAACCTACCTTCCAACTCAACAAACACCACCTCAGCCCCACTTGATAATGTACCCCCATTCAAATATGATCCAATCCCCACAGACTATATTAAATGCATACTTAAGCAACTCAAACCCACCACCCTAGCAGCAGACTTACTCCCTGCTGAATTTCTACAAAAGGCCACAAACGAAATAGCATACCCTATCTCTATCTTAATTAACCATACTCTCCACGTATCCTATTTCCCTTCCATCTGGAAAATCTCCCACATTATTCCACTTCACAAAGAGGGCAACTCCACAGAACTCTCAAACTATAGACCTATAGCCATTCTATCTCTCTTAGCCAAAATAATGGAAAAATGTATACATAAGCAAATTCTAACTCTCCTTATCCAGATCAATCTCCTAGCCTCATCTCAGCATGGATTCAGACCTGCCCATAGTACCACAACAGCACTTCTCTCCTTCTCTCACACAATAAATCAGAACCGTAATCACAACATACTCTTATCTGCCCTCTTTCTTGACCTATCTAAAGCACTTGATATGGTGAATCACCACTTACTCCTAGACACACTCAAATCATTCAACCTAAACAACCTAGTAATCATCTGGTTCCAATCTTACTTGCAGGGCAGACAACAAGCAGTATTATGGAAAGACAGTCTATCCCCCCTACTACCAATCACCCTTGGTGTTCCCCAAGGGTCCATATTAGGCCCCCTCCTTTTCTTAATATTCATCAATGACCTACCCAAAATCATCCCAGAAGCAACCTGTATTCAGTGTGCAGATGACTCTACCCTAATCTGTTCTGCCACCACCCCCTCAGACCTACAATCCCTATCCCAGAGCACATTCAACAAAGTAGAGGTCTGGTTCAATAATCACCGTCTCCTATTGAATCCCAACAAAACCAAACTTCTACTTCTCTCCCCTACCAGAAAAACCTCATCACCAAATATTACAATTTCATCCAATAATGGCACCATAATCTCTCCAGAACCATCCACAAAACCTCTTGGGGTAATAATAGATAATAACCTTACATTTGACACTTATATCCACAAAGCCATCAAAACAGTTAACAAAAAAATAGGCTCCTTATATAGGATTAAACCATTCCTAACCCCCACTGGCCAGAACAGCCATAGCTCAAACACACCTTTTCTCAACCCTTCTCTATGCCTCACCCATTTTCCTAAACCTACGGAAAGCTAACCTAAACAAATTAGCTAGCTGCTACAACAATATAGCTAGATTCGCTACAGCCACAGCCTACAGAACCTATCACTGTCAAAATTTTCAAACATTGGACTGGCTAGAACTCCAGTACAACCAACTCATAATTATTCATAAAATCCTCTACCAACCTAAAAATACACCCATTCTGGCAAATATTATCACCTCCCCCAAACTGCAACCTACCATCCCTCCGCTCATCTAACAAGATGCAAGTTCAATCCGCCAAAGCCAGCAACTCAGCTGGAGAATCACTACTCTCCAACTCAGCTGGTAAGAAATGGAACGCACTTCCCCCAGATCTTACCACTATAGCCTCCTTACCCCAATTCAAAACATCCCTAAATAGTCACCTAAACAAGCATTGGCTATGTCCATGTCTAGACCCTGGCTAACTCGACATACATGTAACTCTTGAAGGTAAATGATGCAATTAGAAATAAACCTTCTAAACCTAAACCCACCCTAATTATATTTACTTCTAAATAACCTTTAGAACAATATTCACTAAATCTAACCTAACTTCCTATGCTCAACTTTATATTGCTGTGCTTCTAACTCCCTATGCTAACCATTAAATCCCTTGTCTTTACCTCCTCTTTTGTATCCTATTATCCTAGCCTTTCTACAAATATGTCTTAAACCCTTCTACATCTAATTTCCAAGAACTCTCTTCTTAACTAACCACCTTTTTCTCACCGACCACCTTTCTTCTCCTAGTAGTCACTCATGACATCAATCTAAGTATCATGCCATTCTATACACTCAAATGCTTTGCAATGATTGCTGTACATATGTAATACTATAAACCTACAATGATCTTAAACTTCAGTGTAACCATGTATATAAATAACCTCCTTTTGAAATTTTGAGATTTTACATTTTTAATGTAACCATGAATATTGATTGTCATCTTTTTTTACATGTGGAGCTTTTCACCCCAGGCCTCCACTGTTTGATTGCTCCATATTGATTTGCTTCATTAGAATACAATTCAGCTACTCATGATATAATTTGCATGCCACGGAAGTTTCCCTGTTTGCTCATGAGTGCACGCCGCTATGCAGAGTTTACTGAATCTAAAACTATCCGTGGCCATGTACTAATCATGCCACAACACACACATAGTCAAAATGATCATGTAGGGTTTATTGAATGTTCCCCAAAGTCTTTTTAAGTGAGGTTATGCCATAAACACTGGCAATGAAAAGAGCACTCTATTTAAACATTCTGCTATGTGTCAAGATTTTAGAATTGTTTTTTTTTTATGTTTTAGAATGATTGCATCAAAGTGACTCCAATGATTATTGATGTAAAATATTACCTAAATTCTAGGGAATATTATTGGTAAGGTCTTTTGAATGCTGCAATATTACCATGAATAAACAATCAAAAAAGAGGAATTTAGCTCATTTATTTAATCATTTGATGCACATATACTGAATGGTTTTGTGCATTTGTTATACCAGTCTGAAGAAGTCTCAGGTGTGGGATGAAAGTGCTGTTTTTTTTTTTAAATAATAAAGTTTGTTACCAACAGCTTATGTTTATTTTTATATTGATTCCTATGTGGCAAGAAGTAATGCAAACTGGCTGAAACACAGATCACAATCTTTATGGTTGTTGATGCTCCTCAGTTAGAGAAAAGT